>NC_143557.1:40536125-40687000 GCF_054136105.1 Typopeltis vanoorti
TAATGACATGGTGCATTGTCTTGCTGAAAGAAACAGTAGTCAGTTCCATAGAAATGCCACAAAGTAGGAAGCACTGCATCGTCCAGAATATTCAGATATCTCTTGAACTTTAACACGTTCGCTGCCACGCTACTTCGGCATAGTCTGTTCTCATACGCTGAGCAATTTCACTTCTTCAAGGTCAGTATGGTACTCTCGTTGCCGGCGGTCAGTGTCATAGGAGTATACTCGTAGTTGGCTTGTGCAGAGCATATACCATCTATGAGAATACACAGTTTTGATGCTAGCTCCACAAGCCAAGCATTTTCACTTCTTCAAGGTCAGTACGGTAATCTCGTTGCCGGCGGTAAGCATCATACTAGTATACTCATAGCTGCCTTGTGTAGCTGGGTTTACGAACTACGAGTATACTCATAGTTGGCAGCGAACGTGTTAATATGCATGGCACCACAAACACAGATCCAAGGCCAAACCAAGAAAAACAGGATCATACCATCACACTGTCACCTCCGAATTTCATAGTTGGGGGTTATGCATTCTGGTAAGTGACTTTCACTGGGCATCCACCACAATCACATGGACCTGTTCACCTGCTTGGTAGATGGTGTAGCATGATTCATCGCTCCATCCAGGTTTCCTGGTTCCACTGTATACACTCTTTGCACCACTGAAGAAACTCTGCATATTGGTTTGGGTGAGCCTTGATTCTGAATGCTTTTGTGAGGATTTGAGTTCGACTCAATGCCTGGAACTCTGCATTCAACACGTTAGCTGATGAATGGCTGTTTTTACATTTTATCCTTCGTAGCACCCAACAGTCATGTTCGGTGAGTGTGGTGGGTCATCTATTGCAGGTAGCACTTGCAATTGACTCCCTACACGTCCATCTCAGTATGGTATCACTGATTTTGACCTCAGATGGCCTGAATTGTCAACAGTTTGCCAAACAGATAGGCCTGCAACATGACATCCTATCACAATGTCTCTTTCAAAGTCCGTCAGTTTCCTTCTTGTAGCTATTTCACCCGGACACAGTTGTACTGAGTTGGGAGCATCATATCCTCTAGTTTATACTGGCTTCAGACATGTAACTCGTTACATGACATAATGCACCTTTCCCATGGGGGTGTTCTGTTGCTTCTTTCCAAGTAGTGTACATCTCCATTGCGTTGTCATACTTGTCAGAGACCAAGTTTGATCACCTGTATGTCATTGCAGGAATCCAGCAGCTTCTTTTTAAGATGATGAACTTATTATACAATTAAATTACTTAATGACAATATAAAGCACCTGCATATAATGATGAGTATCTCATCACATGATAAAAATTGAGCACACAGATGTCAGTTCCATAGAAATGGTTACTCAAAAATAAATAGAAACAAGGTTATTCAAAATTAAGGTGCCAGATTGTGCTCTGCGAAATATTTATTTCCCAGTTACATGAAAAGATGAAAGTTTCATTCTTCTCTGCCACTCTCTGGCCAGTATCTGGGGAACAGTAAACATAACCAGTAAGGTTATGTTTACCATGCAGGCTCCTGCTACTAGAGTGTGTGTGTGGTGTAAATGCTTGAAACAAAAAGAACATTCATTTGCTTTCTGAAAGAGTTAAAAAAATGGTATCTTCCCAACAGAAATAATTTTGTGTTATCAAATTTTTTAAAGCATAATTACGGTTCAATATAAATTCTACACTCAATTTAAGAAAGAACCTCCTCACCATAAGTAGATTTACTCATGGTATAAAAAATTTCAAGGAGAGGGATGCATCTGTAATGGAAAAAAGTCCAGGTCCATGTGTTTCTGAAGTTAATATTCAAAGAATTTGTCAAGCATTCAAACACAGCCCAAGAAAATTCACAACCCATGCAGGCAAGGAATTAAGAATTCCTCAAGCAATAGTATGGCATGTTCTCAGGATACAATTGCATATGAAAGGCTACAAGTTGCAGTTACTGCAAGCATTACACCCAGCAACAAAGGACTTTTACATAAAACTTTCGGATGACATTGAAGAAATGTCTTCAGCTGCCATCTCAGAGACTCCCTTATACAAAGGAATTATTTTAGCCTCTTTCTGCTTGCTTGGGAGTCTACCAGAGCTGAAACTTGATTGATTATTCATTAGTTATTTTAAAAAATATATAATAATTTTAATAGCTAATGAATTATCAATATTTCCTCACTTATAGCATTGCATTGTTTAATGTATAACATCACGTGGCTCTTACTGTTTCAAAAATCAATCCATTGTTCGTATTCTATTTTGTAATTAACTATTGTTACCACTGATGATGGCCTGTGATATTCAGGCAGAAACATATGGCCTTAAATAAATAGTATTACTTACCATTGTGTTTTTCATGTTAATTTGAAGAAACCTCTCATGTCACAAGTATCTCTTAAATAACATTTTTCTCATTCATTTATGTTCTTCTTGATTAGGTGCAAATATGGCAGTCATAGTGTCCTGTATTTTTATTTTCACCGGTCATGTTTTGTAAAATTGACACAATAAATAATCACAATTTGTTCATTTGTGCAAAAGGTACTGTTTAGAAGTATGTTTATTCTTCCATTATAAACTTTGGTCAGATGCACAAATTAATTTGCATTTCATTTGTTCAAATAAACAGAGTTGTATAAATGTGTGTTTTTGGTGTGTACATGTTTCTACTGGCTATAACTGTCATTTGTGCACTATAATCCAAACTTTTACTTGCTGCTATGTCACTAAATGCAAAAAAAGATAGAAGTGATATTGTTATCAATCCATTGAGGATTTTTTCCTCTGAATGCTATTTTTTTCTCAACTCAGTTTCTTTTGTATACACATTCATTTTATGTTGCAAATATTTTAACATTAATTTTAAGAAATTAATATTTCACATTTGAAAAACTGATTTACCCATGTGTAATCAGAGTTGCCGTATGAAATATACTTGCAGACCTTGTTTTGCTACTTGCGCAAAGGATTAAACAAGAATATAATTTCATGGCAAGTGTAATTTACTTTTTAACCAAGTGAAAAAATAAACCTACTACTACTTTCAGCATCAGGTTTATTGCAAACACCCAGTTTTTTTCTGGACTCTATTATGCATCACTCCTCATTATCAAAAAGTGACTTAAAAATTATTGACCAATTTTCCTTGCATATGTCTGCAAAATTAAGATGTAGGATCTATTCTGTTTCTGAGAGGTGCCTCTGAAGCTGGGTTGGTTCAATGAATCTGATTCTATCCATAGAATCTTCAGAATAATACCACATTGCTTCATCATAGCATCTTGAAATATGAACATTTGCTTTAAAGAGGCACTGAAACCTTATTACACTGCCTGAATCTTAGGCACAGTGATAGATTTTATGTTCCCAAAGTTTGGAAAATGGTAATTTCTAATTACACAAAATATATTTTTTAAAGTTTCTAGTGGCATTAAAGTTTGAATCTAGTACACATGTTTACATTTATTATTATTATCATCATATTTTTATGATATCTCTATGCAGCCTGGAGTCTCATTGTGGGAGACCCAAACTAACTAACTATTATATATGCACAAAACCTGTTATACTTCTCCTTAAACTCATTTCACTGTCAGGGAACTTGCAACTAATTCTGGCAATCCATTCCTTCATTCACCATTCTCCACCCAAAAAATCTAGTCAAAGCATCCCTTACTAACCACACTTTTAACACTAACCACATCACACAATTAGTCAACGCATGCCCTTACTAACCACACTTCTTACATAACTTCCACGGATGATCCCTAGTTCTCTATTTGTCATATTTTGAAAATTTTCCTTTGCATCAATTTTATAAAACCCCTTTAATATCTTATAAGTTTCTATCATATTCCATCTTTTCTGCCTGTTGACTAATTTTATAACTCAGACACCTTCAGTCTTTCCTGATAGGAAACATTCCACAGACCTATCAGCAATTTAGTCACTCATCTCTGAATCCTCTCTACCACCTCCTGGTCCCCAAGAAACCCAGGTGACCAAATTTGTGTACAGTAGTCAAAATGTCACTGAATCATCCCCTCTTTTCTGCCTATCAACTAAACTTTGTAACCCAGACATTTAATATCTTATAAGTTTCTGTCATATTCCATCTTTTCTGCCTGTTGACTAACTTTATAACTCAGACATCTTCAGTCTTTCCCGATAGGAAACATTCCACAGACCTGTCAGCAATTTAGTCGCTCATCTCTGAATCCTCTCTACCACCTCCTGGTCCCCAAGAAACCCAGGTGACCAAATTTATGTATAGTAGTCAAGATGTCGCTGAATCATCCCCTCTTTTCTGCCTATCGACTAAATTTTGTAACCCAGACACTTTCAACCTATCCTTATAGGAAGCATTCCTCAGATCTGTCACCAGCTTAGACACTTGTCTTTGAATCCTTTCTATCACCTCCCGATTCCAAGAAACCCAGGCGACCAAATCATGGCCTTATATAAAGAGGGATAATAACTAACTTATCTTTCCTCATTAGCGTGTTTTTGAACCAAGTAATCCTTTGAGCTATTTTATCAACTTTTGCAATGAAGTCCTCTGAACTTTAACTCACTGTCCAACATTATCTCCAAGTCTCCTACCTTCATCAATTTCCTGCAAGTCAGTACCATCAGTATAATACACTGTATGTAATATTTTCAACCAAAAGTGCATAACCTTACATTTTGCAATATTAAATAGACAGTCATTATCCTTTGCACACAATACTAATTTATTTAAATCACCCTGCAGGATATCTAAGTCACTTTTATGTACTACTGCTCTCCCCACTTTTGCATCATCAGCAAACAACTGAATATCCCTCCTTAAATCTTTCTCTGTATCACCGGTATGCAAAATTAAAGATTAGTAGCCCTAATACAGAACCCTGAGGTGCTCCACTAGTTGCACTCATTCTCCTAGATTCTACTCTACCATATAACACCTCCCTATTCTTGCTACTGGCCTTATACCCATTCCCATTTGCTCCAACTTTTGAGACAGTTTTCCATGGGGAATTCTGTCAAATGCCTCCACAAAGTCTGGCAGCATCATACTGAAGCCATTTTCTTTATCCCTGCACTTTATTATAAAACAAGAATAAATTACTAAGACAGGACCTACCTTTTACAGAGCCATGCTTCCCCCCGTAAAGTATCATATTCCTATTCACTCGTTCCTGAATTTTAATTTTAACCAACTTTTCCAATACTTTAACCACCACTTCAGAGATACTAATTGGTCTATAATTTGCTACTTCTGTCTTGGAGCCACCTTTATGGAATTATCTTTACCCTCTTTTCACTCTCCTGGAACCCTGCCAGAGACTGATTTGAACAACTTCATAGAGGCAGTGCCAATTCTTTTGCACATTCACATAGAACACAGGCTGGCATACCATCCATTCCTAATGTTTTCATATCATTATTTTTCAATCTGCTGAACACCTCTTGTTCATCTACTTTAATTTTGATATGTGTCTCTGTTACATCATCAACTGCAAAATCTCCACTTGGATGATATGTCTTTGAAAAATGATCACTCAGCAACTCAACTATTTCTTTTGCCTCTGTCACCTTCCTACTATAAGCATTATTCAAAGTCATTCTATCATAATTTGCCCTCTTACTTGCTACATAAAAATAAAAAATAAAAACTATTTTGGATTTAGTGTGGTCTGCTTAGCTAATTTTCTCTCATAATCTGATTTGGCTTTTCTTATCACACTAGTCATCCTTCTTTTGTACTGCTCGAATATGCTGATTCCCTTTTTTATTTCCTCCACAGTTTTTTTTTTCTTCACCATATTTATCCTCCTGACCCTGAGTATGCAGTCTGATACTTCTTCTCTCAAACAATTCCTGAACATTTCCTATGCATTACTGATATTCTTTCCTTGTAGCTTCTGAACCCATGGCATTACTCCATGATGCCTCCTAAGTTTGTCATAATTACCAGTTTTATAGTTCAACACAAACCCTCTCTTGACAGAGAATTCCACATATTCAGCAACTTCCAAGGTAAGACTGCATGGTCACTCTTCCCGATTGGAGGCTAAGTGTGTCTACCTTGGTTACTAATATATCTGAGAATGCCAGAACTGTTACCAGATCTGGCATTCTCAGATCCCTTGTCCTCTCTGTCATGTTATTTCAGGTAATTATCTTAACAACTGTATAAATTACATTTCTGTCTTTCCATGCCCCGTATCCTCTCTCTCTCCAATCCATGTCCCCATAGTTGAAGTCTCCTGTAATAATTGCTTGGCTTGTACTCCTTGTGCTAATCTGCTGATGCATGACATTTACATCTTCCTGTGGACCCCTGGTCTATAGCAGCAACCAACAATATATTTTGTCCCATTTGCCTCTATCTCACATCAGACAGCTTCAAACAGATATCTCCCAAACCTAAAATTCTCTTCAACTTTTAATTTTTTTGGTTGTAGTTCTTCAGCTATCATCAGCAATAACTTACCTCAAAATTCCCTATTCCCTCTATCTTCTCTGAAAATACAATACCTTTCACATTCTATCTCGTTAACCATATCATTTTTTGTCAACCAGGTCTCATTGATACCTATACTGTTTGACTAAGTTCAGCTGACTAATGCCAAAAACTCTTTTCCCTTATTCCTGATACTTCTGGCATTCGTGTACATGCATTTGTACCTGTAATTGTGTAATGTCATTACCAACCCATTTGAGTTAGAATCCTGTGAATCACATTCAGTATTGCATAATCTTTTCTGTACATATTGTTATTTATTCCATGGGTGGCCAGACACATGCTTGATTGAATCTCTCCTAACATCTCTAGTTTCCCTGGTTTTGCACTTCCAAACTCTCACTGAACAACACTTTCTTCAAACATCTAAATCCAAAACCATTTAAATGTAGTCCATCAGACATATATAATCCTTTTTTCCATCAAATTCACTCCAAAAATCTATAAACTGCACACCATTCCTCTATTCCTCTTGCACAATCTTCTCGCCTCATTAGTAATCATGGACACCAGACATGATTGCTAATCAACTCTGTCTTATCATATCAAGGTAGCAGACTCACAATCTTTACTTCCTTACTCTTCATGATGTGATGTGAGGAATCTATCTGGTCTCTTTCAACGAAAGGTGAGTCAGCCAGTCTCATACAGAGATAGGAGGTTTTTTCACTGAAAATTCAGGTATTTCATACTCCAGAACAGGCAAATTGGCCCATGAATACACATGGATTACAGTCAGGAAGACTTAAGAAACAGTTCCTCCCAGCCATAGGCCCGATTCATCATATATGCCAGTCCCGAGCCCAAATAAAATAGGGGGAAATTGAGATGGTGCTGTACCTCCATGTAAAAGGGGCTTACGGCTGTTGTATCATCATACAAAATAAATAAATAACTTTTTGCTTCTTTTAACAACTCTTTCATATTGTCTCTCATTGCATGTTTCTTCCTTTTCACATAATTTGTTCCTGCCTATAATAATCTTTCATTTCTCCCGTCTGCAAACTAACTACTTCCTTTATCTTCATGCCTGAGAAACATGCTTTTTTCACTTTCTCATTAAGTATAGCTCTTATCATCGAATCTCCATGCAATATCTGCTCCTTATTTCCATTTCTCACACTTCTTCCATATTTTCTCCACTTCACTTTCTCTTTCATTCTCCTGCCACATAGCAACCATTTCTTCAGTCTGTTTTGTCTTGTAAGGGATGCCATGTAAGTGTGTTATTTCACTCCTTACTATCACTTCATCACCCACATTGCTTTCAACTGCTGCTTTCACTATCATTCACTACTTCCACATTTTCCAGAACACTTTCACTATCTTTCCTTATATTGGTAATATTTATCATTTTGTTATCCTGCTTTCCACAGGACTAGCGTTTCTTGCACTTGCATATAAAACATTTGACAAACTCTCTACACTGTCACTTTTGTGCCATAACTCATTCACACTTGGCTATGAATATATAGATCATACACAATCCCTAATGCTAAACTCGGTGAACAAGAAAGCTGAGTGTCATTGTCCTTGTTTTCATCAGTGGTATGATATTCCATATTAAATTTCACAAACAAACATGCACATTAAACATCACAGTCTAAAATAAATAAGATATAACCAAAAATATTTAATAAATGACTAATATTTGCTAAAATAAAAGATATCTGTAGGATATGTGCAACACAACTTATGATATGTGCTATTCTAGCACCTTCTTTCCCATTTAAAAAGATATCCATTGTTACTGCATGCAGTTATAATTTGAATTGGATTTGAATTTCCCAATATTCTCTTAGTTTTATGTGCTGATGATATTTTGTGATATTCAAAACAAAATTTCTCTTAATACTGTCTGACCATTGATGGTCAGACAGTATAAGTCTGACCATTGATGCAAGACTTCTTGACACTTCTGCACATGTAAGAAGAAGGCAAATCCATTCCGATAATAGGTAATCAATGATGAGTGCTAACTATTATATGTCAGAAAATTAGCTTTTCTTTTATGAAAATTCTAGTTTTCAAAGTGGTAATTATTTTGCTTGTATAACAGTTGAAAAATTTTATGTATAAAGTTATGTAATTTCATGTGTCGGTGATGAATTCATACATCACCTTATTATGACTTTACTCTTCTTGGCACTGTGCTAGGCAGGATTCTCACTAGTATGGTCGGACAGTATCTTATCTTGGGGATCTTTGCATTCTTCTTACATGCTGAGGTCATTGCCCTGTGGTCACAGGAACAATAACATGATTTATTTGGGGAGAAGGGGTCTGGCAAGTTCTGATAAACACCTAGAACAAAAATTATATTAAAATAACTGATATAACCAAAAGAAAAAGAACATGTCATTACAATATGATGAAACATGTGGGTTAAAGGGTTTTAAGATATGTTCTATCTTGTGGTTATGTCAGTTGCTTTAATATCATTTTTATTCTATGTGTTTATCAGAATTAGACCTTTCCAGCCCCCCATCCCAGTATTATACTTGATAAGACATTAAAGATACCAAGAAATTATATCATCATCATCAAGAACCATGGGCTCACTGCCTGTTGGTACCCGATGCCTCCTTCACTAACTTCTTCCACCTTTCTTTGTCCATTACACTGTCACAGTTTCTGTAAACCCATTCCACACCAGTTCTTTATGTCATCTATCCATTATCTGTATAGTCTACCTCTTCTGTTTACACCATCCATAATACCAAACACGAATGTCTTAATCTTCTGCTCTTCATTTATTTGCAGATGTGTCCAAATAATTGCAGCTTCTGTTGTATAATCTTCTGCATTAGATTCTCCTTTGATTGTATCTTCCAATAGAGCTATTCATTTGTGATTTTCTGTACCCATCCTATTCGTAGAACCTTTCTGTAACAAGTTCTTTCAAATGCCAAAAGTCTTTTTCTTGATTCGTTATTTATCACCCACGTTTCAGATCCATACAGTACACCACTTGAAGATGCATGTTTCCAAAACTTAGTTTTGTTTGCAGGCTGATCACTTTACTTTTCCAGATGCATCCATGGCCTTCGGATTTGTTCTTCCCTTAACAATCCTGATCTTTATTTCTTTTTTACAGTCCAAAACATATGTCATTTTACTTACCAAATATGTGAATTGTTCTACATTTTCTATATCAATTCCATCCACTTGTATCTTCTCACCAAATACCATTGTGTTTGTTTTTTCCAAGTTCATAACAAGTCCAAATCTCTTCCCTTCCTCATTTAACAGTTACAATTTTTTTTGTAGTTCTCTTTCATCTTCTTCAATAATAACAATCTTATCTGCAAATCTCAGATTGTTAATTCTCATCCTATGTACTGATATTTCTTTTGCATCTTCCTTCATTTTGTCCATTGATCTTTTTAAATGTGCGATGAAAATGTTCGGTGATATTGGTTCCCCGCTGTTCTAGTACCTCTGCTTGTACTAAACCATTTTCCCCAAATCATCACCTATTCTAACTGCTACAACTGCATTCTTATACACATCTTTTTAATATAGCTATTATTTTTCTATCAATTCCATAGGATTCTAGCACTGCCAATGTCACTTTCTGGTTGATATTGATACTGTAATATCAATATCAATCAGAAAGTGACTTCTGCTCTCTGAAAATCAACAAAGCAAGTATATGAGGGTGGTCTGAAAAGTTCTCGGCCTCGACCACAGATGGCAACACTATTGGCAAGATTTTTTTTTCTAAGTTGGTACAGCTGTCATAAGCATCTATGTGAAATTGCAAGTCATTCTATCAAGTAGTTTGTTGTATACACTGTCTGAAGCAAAAGTGTTGTCTGTATCCCTTGAAATGGATAAAATTGAGTATCGTGTGGTTATAAAATTCTTTGTAAAAGAAAGTTTAACTGCAAAAGAAATTCATTCGAAGTTCATAAAAGTTTATGGGCACTCTTCTTCTTCATTTTCGACAAGTAAGAAATGGGCTGCTGAGGTTAAACGTAGCCGTACCAGGTTTGAAGTTGATCCATGTGAAGGACATTGATCATCTTCATAAATCATTGATCAAGTGCATGATATGGTATTGGATGACCGGGGAGTTAAAGTGCATAAAATTGCTGAGTATAACAATAACTGGAGAATATTATTCCAATCTCCTAACCAGACTAGACGAAAAAATTCGTGAGAAAAGACCCAGTTTGCAGGGGGGGGGGGGTTCTTTCATCAGGACAATGCACCTGTCCACTAAGGTGTTTTGGCAATGGGAAAATTAAGGGATCTGCACTATGAATTGTTGGAGCATCCACCCTATTCCCCATATTTGGCATTATTTCAGCATTTACAGCTGCAATCACCTCTTTGAATCAAGAGGTGATTGCAGCTGTAGAGGGGGTATTTTGCAGATCTTACTGAGAACCACTACAGGGACTGGATAATGGCACTAGAGCATTACTGGAATAAATGTATTAGTCTTAAGGGAGATTATATTGAAAAATAAAAATAATTTTGAAATTATAAATTCGTTTTTTCATTGTTAGGCTGAGAAATTTTCAGACCACCCTCATATATGTTTTTGTTTTTTCTCCTAGCTTTCTCTGCTATTAACCACGTAGTCAAAATCTGTTGAATTGTAGTTCTATCTTTCCTAAATCCTGCTTGCTCGTCTGAAAGGTATGCTTCCAATTGTGTTTTCAATCTTTCTATCAATATCATCATCACCACCTCACCAAAGTGACTTGTCAAAGTAATTGTTCTGTAATTTTTACATTCTAGCTTATTTCCTTTCTTGTATAATGTCACTAATATCAATTTCACCCACTCCTCTGGCATTTTCCCTTCTTTCCATATCACATTACATAGTTGGTGCATTTCTGTAATCATACTTTCACCACCATATTTAATCCACAATATTAAAATTTCATCATTCAATTTCACCACAGTATTAAATGGTTTTGTTTGAAATCTTGCCACTGTGATTCATTTGTCTGATTTGTAGCCTAACAGTGCCTTTCTAACTTTTTTTTGTTAAGAACGAAACCAACTCCTGCTTCATGCTTGGTGTCATGCCCTGACCATATGACTTGGCATCCATTTATCTATCATGATGATGTCCATCGCATCTCTTCCATTCGTAGTATATCACACCAATATCTCTTCATTTCCTTGCGAAGTACTTCTAGTTTTCTCGACATCCAAAGTGTCTGTGCATTCCATGTTCTTACTGATAATAGTTCTGTCCGTTTCAGTTTCTGTTTCCTTTTGGTATCCCACTTTTCGATCCAATCCTGATCGCTCAATTGGTATCATGGACCTTGTTCATCCAGGCAGCATCTGAGCCAGCATGTTTTAGCTGTTGATCATATAGGCATCAGATAACGTTGTGTTTTTTCTTTACGGTCAGAGCATCAACACTCATCTGACTGACCCTCCTCCTTTATCCAGGCTTGGGACTGGCATGAGACCCCTAAGGATCCCATGGCAGAGTTAAGAAATTATATACTTGGTTTAATCCTTTATTCAGGTGTAAGCAAACTAAGTTTGTGCCTGAAGTATTTTCAGGACTGAGGCATCTTATATAGAGAAGCATGACTTCACATCACTTGCCTTAGTATCCCATAATGCAAAGCGCATATCCTTGTGGACATATATAATGCTATGCATCATTGTTATTATTATTTCAATAACCTCCACGGAGTCAATACTCTCATCGTGTGAGGTCCACTTGACCGGCACCATGTCTGTTATAATGAACTTTGAAGTTGTTTACACTCCCTACATTTAAAGTGCATTCTGGTAATGCATTCCACTCACCAACAACTCTCCATGTAAAAAATCTACTCCTCATACCCTTCTTCATCATATCTTTGTACAACTTCCAGGGATTGCCTCTCATTCTTCCCACCTTAATATTCACTCTTTCTATAATTCCTTCTGTATTAATCTGGTAGAATCCTTTATGTAACTTGAAGGTCTCTATCGTATCTCCTCTTTTCCTGCTATCCACCAAACTGTAATCGACATCCCCTCAACTGCTCTTCATAACCAACACTCCAGAGTCCTGATATTACTTTGGTCATTCATTGTTGGACCATCTGTAGTGTTTTCACATCACAGTAAAAACCAGGCGACAAAATCTGAGCCTGGCCCATGTGTGGTTGGACCAATGCCTTATATAGAGGCACCACTACGTGCACATCATATTGTTGCTATGTTTAAAATCTGCTATGTTCACATTGCATCTTCGCAATGTGCCCTTAGAACTTTAGTCCACTGTCTGTCATCATCTCCGAGATCCCGAATCCCATCAGCTTCTTGAAGTACATCTCCTTCAATACAGTATATAGTCATCTCTGTATGCCAAAGTGTAATACCTTGCATTTATTAAAATTAAAATATTAAAACTATAATGCCACTCATCTATTAAAGGCTAAAAGTCTGTTAAAATCTTCCTGTGGAGAATTAGCATCAGCAGTAATCCTGATAATTCTAACTTTGTATCATCAGCAGGTATTTGAATATTCCCAGTCAGTTCACATGAAATATCATTAACAAATAAATTAAACAGTAGGGGGAACTCAGCTCAAGAACAGAATCCTGAGGCACATCACTGATGATCACCTTCCTTTTCTGAGGCATTGCTCTATCATACACAACTTGTTGGCATCTTTCAGAAAGCCATTCTCCAATCCATCTAACCAATCTGTTATGTAATTCCATCTTCTGAAGCTTATACACCAATCTGTCATGTGATAAATTTATCAAATGCCTTTGCAAAGTTCAAGAAACTTGCTGTATACGAATCTCGATTATCCAGCACATTCGTCACCTTAGTATAAAATGTAAGCAGATGGCTGAAGCAAGGCCTGCCCTTCTCAAACCCATGCTGACCATCATGTAGAATCTTATTGATATCAGCCCAATCCTGTATTTTATTTCTAACCAATTTTTCCAACACTTTGATCACAACTGGTGATAAACAGACTGGTCTATAATTGGAAACTTCTGTTCTAGAACCATACTTGTGAAGTGTTATTTTGCCTTCTTTCCCCTCTGTAGGAACCTTCCCCCCACTGCAAAACTTTCATTAAATAACCAGAGCAAGGGCATGTCTAACCATTTTGCACATTCTTTAAAAACACGTGGCGATATGTAATCCATTCCCACAGCCTTGTTAACATCTGTTCTGAGCAATACCTCTGATTGTTTCACTTTTAATTTTAACTATAACTTTTCACCAGTGTCAGCCTGTCATAATTATTTTTTTCTCTTGCTTGCCAGATTGCAGAAAATTCCATTGGATTAGCTTTGATCTCACAAGCCAATCTCCTCTCATATTCTACTTTTTTTTTCTTTTTTAACCATGCTTGTCCCTTTTCTGGCCTGTAGTTTATATTCTTCATGCAACTACAAACTATCTTGTACCTCCTCCATAACAACTTCTTTTGTAACACTTCTTGCTTGATTTCACCATTCATTTATCTCACTCCTACTCTATTTATTTGGTTAACTCTTAGTATGCAGTCTTGATTGCATGTGCATGTGTTGGATACCGCATTATCATTTCCCATGCACTGTCATAATCTTTTCTATCTTTTGATGCTAGTTGACTACAGATCTTCTGATAATCATCCACCTTATAGTTCCACATATAGACTTTTCTGATAACAACTTCTTCTTGTTTGACTACCTTCCAATCCAGTACATCATGATCACTTTCACCAACTGGTGACAGTGCTAATACCTCATTCACAACTACATCCTGTGAGGATATCATTAAATCCAACACTGATAAACCTCATGTTGTTTCGATCACATGCTGCTTTTGATAGTTATCCCAAAGAAACTCAACATATTTACTCTCCTTGTTATCATACACTGTCAATTCATTCCAATCCACATTCCTATAATTAAAATCTCCCATTAGGATCATCTTTCTTTATTTGCACAACTAATTTGGGTAAACATTTCACAATCGGTACTCTCCACATTCCTATTAGATATACTGTTCTGTTGTTCTCAATTTCACATTAAATACCTTCAAAATCTTCATACATATTGCTATTTGTCACTTTCACTCTTGAAGGACACAATTCCTCTGCTATCATGAACAATACTCCCCTCCTCTCCTTCTTATCCTTTTGGAAAATTCTGCTATGAAGTGCTGTCAAAAAGGAACTAGACTGTGTTGGATACTCAGCAACAGATCAAGTTACAGTCTCACACTTCTAGGTGTCAGTGGCATAGATATTGAGTCAGCTTGCCATGTGACATTGAGCTATGTGCGCTGGAACACATGTAATGCATGTGTTTCTGCCATTCTACAATTTTTCCATAAACATGAAATTAGAACAAAGGAAAATGTAAAATTTTGTGTGAAACTTTATAAATCTGCCACAGAGACCATTGAATTATTTCATAAGTCATATGAAAACAAAGTCATGAGCTGAATTCAGTTTTGAGTAGCAATTTGCATTTTAAGAAGGGCAGAACCGCCTTAGAAGACAATGAGAAGCCGAGACGACCATCCACCAGCACAACCAGATAAAATGTTGAAAAAAATTCAACAGATCATCCATGCAGATCAACATCCAGGGAGTTGCTGACACAGTTGGAATTTCATATTATTATTATTATGGGCAACTCCAAGGAGTCCTTAGACTCATCGAGGCAGGCCCTAACATCATGTCAAGAACAACTATTCGAGATTCACACAGTATCTATCATACCTCGCCTTGAACTCATTCAGAGTCATGGCACCTACAACAGACTCTGGCAGTTTATTCCACTCATTCAACACTCTCCAAGTAAAAAACCTAGCTCTAACACCCTTGCTAACCACACTCTTGCCCAGCTTCCATGTATGGCCCCTAGTCCTCCCACCACCAGTCCTATTCTCAAAAATATCTTCTGGATTAATCTTATAGAAACCCTTCAGTAATTTGAATGTGTCAATCATATCACCCCTCTTCCACCTATCAACCAATTTCTGCAACCCACAAATCTTCAGCCTGTTCTCATAAGGTTCATTCCATAGACTTGCTATAATATTGGTCACTCGTCTCTGGATCCTCTCCACCTTCTCCCAATCAAGAAGAAACCCTGACGCCCAAATCTGGGCATAGTAGTCTAGATGGTGTCATATCAAAGCTCG
Source organism: Typopeltis vanoorti (assembly GCF_054136105.1). Classification (NCBI taxonomy): domain Eukaryota; kingdom Metazoa; phylum Arthropoda; class Arachnida; order Uropygi; family Thelyphonidae; genus Typopeltis; species Typopeltis vanoorti. The sequence goes on from NC_143557.1 coordinate 40,551,774, forward strand.
ATACAGAGGAACAATAACTTGTTTGTCTCTGCTTGTTAAAGTATTTTTCAGCAACTAAGTGATTTGATGAGCTGATTTAGCCACTTTTGCTATGTGCGCCCTAAACTTCAACTCCCTATCCACTAACACTCCCAAATCCCTGGCCTCATCACTCTCCTGGAGTACAGTTCCATCAATGTGATATACTGCTGCTAATCTTTTCACCCCAAAATGCATAACCTTACACTTTGCCACATTAAATTGACATTCATTCTCCTTAGCCCAGTCCTCCAAACTATCCAAATCATCTTGCAAAATTTTGACATCCTGTGCACTCACTATTGCTCTACCCAACTTTGCATCATCAGCAAACAAATGAACACCTACTCTCAGATCCTTTTCTATATCGTTAATGAACAAATTGAAAAGTAGTGGTCCAAGAACAGAACCCTGTGGCACACTACTAGTCACAGGCTGTCTTTTGGACAGCCTCTGATATATCTGATATCTCTCCATCAACCACCCTCCTATCCATCTCACCAATCCTATATCCATCCCCATATACTGCAGTTTACTGATTAGAATTCCATGTGGTATCCTGTCAAAGGCCTTAGCCAGGTCCAGTAGAATCACTGTAAACCCATTAACTTTATCCAGTTCAGCCGTCACTGTGTTATAAAACATGAGCAAGTTACTGAGGCATGATCTACCCTTCACAAAACCATGCTGTCCCCCACACAATATCCCATTTTCATCTATCCAATCCTGTATTTTTCTCTTGACTATTTTCTCCAAGAACTTGACAATGATTCCTGATATGTTGATCGGTCAGTAATTTACAACAGCAGTCGTGGAACCTCCTTTATGCAGTGGAGCTATTTTCCCCTCATTCCACCCCATCAGGACTAACCCAGACCCAAGACTCAAATTAAACAAAATGGTCAAGGGTACTGACAATTCTTTAGCCACTTCACGTACGACACGAGCTGGTATACCATCCAATCCCTCAGATGTATTGACATTGAGGTTTTGTAATAGACTATTCACCTCCACTTCATTCACCACAATTCCCATATAAGCTATTGGTTCATTCATTCCTGCAATGTCACCACCTGAATGATATACTCTTGCAAAGTGCTTGCTCAGTAATGCACTCACCCACCCACACTCACACAGAAACGTAACCATGAAAACTGAAGTGCCACATAAAAATCCTGACTGCTGTATATTATTGGTTCCCATAGTTTTAATACATTAATGAAATTTTTGGTCTACTTTTTAGTAGGTTGACAAACCCATTAGGCAAGTATAAATTTTAGGTTCCTTAGCATATATATTTCAAGAAAATGGTTTGTGTTAGACTGCATTAAATATAGTGAATACTACAGTACTGGGTTATTTACTATGTTATTAAATATGGTTACTTTTGTGTATAGGAAAGAAATGAAATGGAGTCTAAATTCCTTCAAGAGATATTTGACTTAAAAGATATTAATAAAAGATTACAACAGCAAGTAAGATTTTTATGTTACTTAATACTTTCTTTGTGCTTAATGTGTTTTTAATGTTTCTTCTGTTTCATATAACATGAATCATAGATTGATGTTTTAGAAATATTTTAAGGAATAATCTTATTTTATGATTAAGTCATTGGATTTTCACACTGGTTTTTCTGTGGTATCAGGATTACATGTGCAGTATTATACAAAAAGTTGCCCATTAAATATTTCATATGATCGTTTGAACCTGTGTATTATGATATTGGTTAAGATAGGAGATGAACTCACCACGTGCATCTCTTATGCCGTTGATTGTTAATGATTGCTGACCAGTATTTCTTCAAGTAGCTAAGTTCTGACATGTTGCTTGTCCTAATTGATGATTTCTTATACTTTTATGTAACTCAAAATTGCATTAGATGTTTCTTCTCTCTTTCTCTACATAGGCAACGTTAGTGTGTACTGTAGATTCTACAGTCTTAAAATTTCATTAATGATTATTGTATTAAATAAAATAAAAACAACCCTTCATCCCTTGGTTTTGTTGAAACTATCATGCAATTGTATTTCCTCACTTAACATTCTGGTTGTTTTCCATGTAGTAAGCAATGGTGGATGATGACTAATTTCTGTCTGTGGTCTGACTTTGAGGCATGATTCTGTTAGTCTAGTTCTTTTTTCTCTCTTATCCGTGTGATTTTTGGTGTTGACTCGATGGGTTTCTAACTTTCTTGTTGCTTTCATCAAGACTTAACACAAAATGTGGATAACAAAATTGGGCTAAAACCTGATTTGTAGAATACCTTTCAAAATTGAGCATCGTCACGTATCGGGAAATTTCACAGTGTCTTGCTTTCTGGCTAGTAGGAATGGCTTTTGGCATATGAACCAAAAAAAAAAAAAAAAACCAGCAGAGGTAATGATTATGAGACAATTTGAACTGAAATGAAGGGATGAAATCACAGTATTGGTTTCATTTTATTCAATAACTAAAAGAACTTTATTTAGACATCTTGACTTCTAGTTTCTGAGTCAGTCAGTCATTGATATAGGCAAGTTGAGTTTTTTTTTTATCTCAGAAACTCGGGTTTTATTATTAAAACTAAAGAATATTGCTGTAGAACTCGTACTATTTCAGACCATAATTTATTCCTGTTAGGATTTTTAGAATCCTGAGATTGTGGTAGCTGTCTGTTTCTCTCTCTCTGTCTGACTAAAAATTATTGATATCTTTGGGCTAATCTATGAGTGACTGTTAATGTTGGAGATTGGATGTTCATCGTAAATGAACATCCAAAAACTTGACAAGAAATTATATCCTTGTTTAGACTTTACCCAAGTGTAAGCAAAAAATAAAGCTTCATAGGCTGCTTGTATATGGAGGCTGTCAACATCACATCAGTTGCTTCAGTGTCTCATAATAGGTCTGGGTATAGCATTTTTCGTCAGGATAGGAGGGGAAAGCGTGGTGGTGGGGTACTGCTTATGATAAGTGATGACCTATGTCCTCTAAGAGTGGAGAATTTGGAAGGAAGTGAGACAAATGATTTTGAGAGCATATGGTGTGAGGTAGAGGTAGGCAAGACAGGATATTTAGTGGGGTGTTGCTACAGACCCAGGAGCACAGAGGATGGGGACCAGGAGATGTTTAGACAGCTAAGTTTGGCAAGTGCAAGAAGAATGATTGTTATGGGAGATTTTAACTTCAGTAGTATAAATTGGAGAGAGGAAGATGCATGTAGCAATAGGGGAATGGAATTTCTAGAATTCTTGAGGGACAAATGTCTTAGGCAACATGTAACAGAGGGAACAAGAGGTTCAAAAATTTTGGATTTGGTTATAGCATCAGAAGAGTTGATAATAACTGAGTTGACGTCTCTCCCACCAGTTGGAGAGAGTGACCATATGGTGTTGACTTGGAAAATGAATAGACATGCAGGAGTATCAAAGAGACGGGAACTTATGTGGAATTATAAGGCAGGTAATTATAATAGTCTTAGACGTCAACTTCGGGAAGTTTCATGGAGGGAGGAATTGAAAGGCCGGGATATCACCAGTGCATGGAAAATTGTGAAAGAATATTTGTTATCAGCAATGGTAAGTTGTATACCACGAGTGAAGAAGAGGACGCAATTTGGAGTAAAGTGGATGACAAACAATATTAAATGGGAATTGCATGCGAAAAAGAGGCTATGGAAGAGATATAAGGAGATAGGTGAAGAGATGCATGAGGAATATAAGACACAGGCCAGAAGAGTGACTAGTGTGGTAAGGAAAGCGAAACTGGAATATGAGAGGAGATTGGCCCTAAGATCCAAAGAAAATCCTAGGGAATTTTTTAGCTATGTGGCCAGTAGGAGGAGAAATGACTGTGGAAGAATGATATTGTGGGATAAAAATGGGAATAGAGTGACTGATGCAGAGGACATAGTGGAATTGTTCAATGAACACTTTATTGGAGTATTTCATCCTAGAGGAGTCAGTTTTAATGCTAGAGGGATAGGACTGGTACGAGGTCTGGAGGTACAGGAGGAGAGTGCGTTTCAGATACTGAGTACTCTGGATGTCAATAAAGCTGTGGGACTGGATGGTATTTCGCCACGAGTTTTGAGAGAATGTGCTAGGGAATTGACAGTACCTTTAACGTGGCTTTTCAATGAAAGTCTGGCTTTGGCAAAGGTGCCCAGGGAATGGAAGGAAGGTAAGATAGTGCCATTGCATAAGGGTGGTAACAGACTGGAAGTGTCTAATTATAGGCCAGTCTGTGTGTCATCAGTAGTTGTTAAGATCTTGGAGAAAGTAGTGAGGGACCATGTACAGCATTGGGCAGATGAAGGTAATGTTATCTGTGAGAATCAACATGGATTTGTGAAAGGACGCTCTTGTTTTAGCAATATGCTAGCCTTTTATAATAAAGTTACAAGAACATTAGATGAGGGAAAGGCATATACTGCAATTTTCTTAGACTTGGCGAAGGCATTTGACAGGGTGCCACATGATAAGCTGATATTTAAGTTGCAGCACATGGGTCTGGATGTCAGATTGGTCAACTGGATTCAGGATTGGCTGTCTGATAGGTATCATAGAGTTGTGTATGGTGGAGCAGTTTCCAGGAGGCAGAGGGTTACAAGTGGGGTCCCACAGGGCTCAGTACTAGGACCTATATTGTTTAACCTTTATATCAATGACATAGCCAGTGGATTGCAGGGGGATATTCAGTTGTTTGCAGATGATGCGAAGCTGGGAAGGATTATTAGTAATAGTGCAGATGTGGTAGCCCTGCAAGAGGATTTAAATAAGCTAGATAGATGGGCAAATGAATGGGGGGTGTCAGTTTAATGCAGCAAAATGTAAGGTCTTGAGGTTTGGGAAACATCGATGGGATGCTGCATACTCTATGGGAGAAGTTATACTGGAGGAAGTAGGGGAGACAAGAGATCTGGGGTTGATGATTGATAGAAACCTGAAGTTTAGGGGACATATTGCAAAGGTGGTGAAGGTAACACAGAGGATTGCTGCTATTATGAGAAGGACACTGACCTGCAGAGATAAGAGGGTTATCATTCCGTTGTATAAGTCTCTGATCAGACCACACTTGGACTATTGTTCTCAGATTTGGTCCCCAGGATTTGAAGGGGATAAATTAACTGTGGAAAGGATACAAAGACGGATGACAAAGATGGTTTCAGGACTGTACAAGGATAGTTATGAGGATCGGCTGAGAGAATGTGGACTGCAGAGTTTGGTGGATAGAAGAAGGAGAGGTGATATGATTGAGACTTTTAAACTGTTGAGAGGTGGTTACAGGGTTGACACTGGGGAGTTCTTTCGCTTGGTTGATCAGCGGGAAGGAGTGATGACAAGAGGCCATCCCTGGAAGTTACGAAAGGAAACTGTGAGCAAGAGGGTAAGGAGTGGTTTCTTTGTGTGGAGGGTGGTTGAGCCGTGGAATGCATTGCCTGATGGAGTGGTGGGAGCGAGAACGGTCAGTGAGTTTAAAGAGTGGTATGATGGACTTTGTGTTTCTCAGGGGGGGACCTTCCCTCAGTGAGTCTTGACAGACTTTATGTCTTAGGAAGGACCTCCCTCGATGAGTCTTTTGACTCCTTGGAGGCCTGAATAATAATAATAATAATAATGTAAAGCACACTTCCTTTTGGTAGTGTATATTGCTAACCATTATGGGAAAAACTATTACATGAACCAGTTTCAACCTTTATTGATGTGTCATCAGTGGGAACCGGACCCAGTAAGATAGAAAGGTTGAATTAATGCAGAAGTCTTGGTTGATCAAATGGTCAGCTTATTGGAGGCCTGAAATGGCTTGGAAAAAAACAGTTCCATGTATGGTCTCTAGAGCGAGGTTTCCAGGCTATGTAAAAAATACATTAAAAATAAAAAAACTAAAAATCAATAAAAATACCATAAAATCGTCCATAGCCCACTCATGGTAATAATGTGCTATTATATACTAATGTTATCGCCCTTTCCATTATTATATTAATAACAGAGAAAGGAAAGAGCCCACACTAATATGGGCAGCAAGTACAGAACACAAAATATTTAAGATGAAACACTTATGCCACTACACGTTCATGCTAAAATGTTACTTCAGTATAATAATCGCTACAGAAAAGCCACCCAAAGCTACCTGACAATCAACAAACTTCCATTTGATAAGAGAAACCTATGGACCACCTACTGAGAGCTGAAACAGGCACTATATAGATATTATAGCAAGACTGAAAATTGGAGGGAAATTACACACACAAACCTATAGCGAATTCCTCTCAAACGCCAATACAAGGAGACAAGCACGGCATATCCAAATCCGCCCCCCCCTTTCAAAAAGGTTAAACTGTGCTTATGCAGTGGTAGTCCATGGGTGCATGTACTCGCCTCTACATGTTAACCAGAATCTTCATATATATGTTTCCAAGCACATACATATAAGCAGTTAAATCTACACATCTTGCTATGGGTACTGAAACAGAATCACAAAACCACTGCCATCTATTATCTTCCTCAGATAAGTTCTGCAGAAGCTTGGAGGAAGACAGCAGAAATGCTGCCCAAACAAACAAGTGTATCAAAAAAGAATGTATGCAGCAACTTGTATATTTAATTTTTGTTGTGATAAAAAAAGGCAACAATAATGTTTTAATAGTATATTTTGTAGTATATGCTCCATACTAACAAACTTTGATATTGATATCAACTTATTATTAGTATCATTGTTATTAAATTATATGTTGTAAAATATCTGTATTAAATATAGAATGTAGAAAAAAATATTGAAATAAAAATACAAATGTCAAAATGCAGAAAAATTATGTATATTTATATAAAATTATTCCATTACTATTGAATTGTGGATTGTATTACTGCATTGTATAGTGAACTGTACGCACATTCATGTCAATCCATATGTAAATACGATGGATAAATATTTAGCTAATTTTTTTATAAAAATGTATAATAATATTTATAAAAAATTGCATACTGTGCATTTTGTACTGAATCTTTATACTGCACAGAAAATATGTCTCATTGTATACATATGTAAATACTCTGTATGATGATAAACCTTGTCATTGTCATCATCATCATTATATGTATGTAATTTATCTGAGACATAAAGTGTTAAAAATTTATTATTATTTATATGGGCACTACATGGAATCAAAAGATTCATTGCAGGAGACCCACTCTATCTATTAACACTATTCCTATCATACATCTCCTTAAACCTATTCATTGTCGGAGGGCTCACAACCACCTCTGGCATTCCACTCATTCACCACTCTTCAAGAAAAGAACCTAGTCTGCACACCCTTACTAACCACACTCTTAAACAGCTTCCAAGTGTAATTCCTTGTTTGCTATGTAGTGAAAAAAACTCTTTTGGATTTACTTTGGCGTGCTTAGCTAATTTTCTCTTGAAATCTGATGTAGCCTTCCTTCCCATACTAGTTACCCTTCTTGCTTGTGCTTTATACTGCTCTTGGGAATGCTGATCACCTTGCTGTTTATATTCTTTCCACAATGCTTTCTTTTTTTGCAACTCCTGCTTTATATTGTTATTTATCCACTTAATCCCTACTCAGTTTATCCTCCTGACCCTGGGTATGCACTCTGACCCTGGGTATGTACTGCCTAGCTCAGACAATCCTTGACCACTTCCTGGTACCAATGACATTCATTCCATGTAGTTTCTTATGTCATGTCACCGTTCCAAGTTGCCTCATAAGTTTGTCATAATTGCCAGCTTTGTAGTTCTGCATAAACCCTTTCTTGACTGAAATTTCCGTATGTTGAGCAACTTCCCAGGACAAGACTGCATGGTCACTCTCCCGCGATCGGAAGTAGAGTTTCTACTACAATCATAAATAGATCTTCTGATGCTATTATGAGAACCAACACTCTCAAACCCCTGGTCTCTTCCATCACATGCTGTTTCTGCTAATTATCCATTAGTAACTGTATAAATTCCATTTACATCTTGCCAATGTGTCCTTTCCTCTTTCAGTCTATATAACCATAGTTGAAGTCTACCATGATAATTGCTTGGCCTGCACTCATTGTGCTAATCTGCTGATGCATGTCATCCACATTTTCTTCTGGACCCCCCAGGTGTATAGCAGCAACAACAGTATATTTTGTCCTGTTGGCCTCTGTCTCACACCAGACAGCCTCAAATGAACCATTTCCATCCGATCTACAATCTTCCTTAATTTCTATTTTTGTTGGTTGAAGTTCTTCAGCTATCATATAATACCCCTCCTCCAGCTCTGTTTCTTATAATACAGTATCTGTTACATTCTATCCCTGTAACTAAATCTCTGACAACCATGTCTCGCTAATGCCAATAATTTTTTGGCCAAGTTTAGCTGACCAATGCAAAAAAACTGCTCTTTTATTTCTGATAATTTGGGCATTCATGTACATACATTTTAACATCTCCTCGGGCCTACAGTTATCCTAACATAATGTCATTACCTGTCCATTCCAATTTGAAACCTGGAAAATGCACCCAGTTCTTCACAATCGTTTCTGCGTTTATATTTATATATCCGAGGAGTGGCTAGACATATGCTTGATTGCCTCCCCCCCACCCCCACCCAATATCTCTAGTTTCCCTGGTTTTGCACTTCCAAACTCTCACTGAACAATACTTTCTTCAAGCACCTAACTCCAAAACCAGTGCATAGCAATTTCCATAATGCATAGCATTATACACATCCGAAAAGATGTGTACTTTGCATTATCGTATATTAAGACGAAACCATTAGGCTTTATATACATGTAAACTTAAAACTTTCATGAGCAGAAATCACATTAAAAAAAACAAACAAAAGAACATACTATTTCCCATATACAAGTATATAAAGTATATAAATTTTCCTATTTGTATATGGAAATATGACTTCTGCATTACTTCAGTCTTGATACTTCTTCTGGATCTGGCTCCCACTGATGAGACCTCAGTAAAGGTCGAAACTGATCTGGGTAATGACCCTTTCCATATTATACGCATCTGTAAGATGGCATTATAGAATATTAAGGCAATTAATGTATAACCATTGCTCTCTGTATACATTTAGCATAGTGGTGAAGATACTTTGAGCACAGACTTTGTTTACTTACATGGGGATAAAGAATTAAACAAGAATTTGATTTTTTTTAAGAATGTGAAGTGAACTCAGAATTTATTTCCATTTTCACATAAAAATAAGATTACTACTTAACACTTACTTTGTAGGAAGGCAGAGCTTGGTTTTCTATGGATAGTTGCTTTATCCAAGGAACATTTGAGGAAAGTGCACACCTAAGATAGTCTTCTGCATTTAATCTATTTATGTGCTTGTTTTTAATTTTAAAAACTTGAAAATGTTACTTCACATTCATAATTTTGTAGTTACAGGTAGTTACGTGTAATTATGAACAGAAGTGTTGTTTGTTATTTTGTTTTAGTTATTTAACTATATTTACTTACAGTTGAATAAAATATTGCATGACATTTCCAAGGCATTTGATAAAGTCTTGCATCGAATGGTTCTCAGCAAACTGTCCTCTCTTGGATTACCCTCATCTGTTTATAATTGGATTGTCATTTGTCTTTCAGATAATACCTTTCACTAAAACAACCTGTAAGGTTGTTTTATTGAAAGGTATCATCTCCATAGATTTTCCTGTTAGTGCCAGTGTTCCTAAAGGCTTTGTTCTTTCACCCACTCTCTTCCTTATATAGCCTGCTCTTAGTAACTTGAAACCTTATTCACAGTAAATTAAAGATGCAAGAAATTATATTCTTGTTTCATCTTTTATCCAAGTGCAAACAAAGTTTGCGCATGAAGTAACTTGTTGACAGGTCAACTCGTATATAGAGGCTAATGACTTCATAACAATTGCCTTAGTATCCCATAATGCAATGCACATATCCATAATGCATTATGGGAAGGTTTTAACCTTTATTGAAATCTCATCAGTGGGAGACAGACTCAGAAGTGATACCAAATGGTTGAAGTAATGCAGAAGTCATATTTCCATATGCAAATAGCCATCGTGTGCAAACTTTGTTTGCTTACACTTGGATAAAGGATGAAACCAAGAATATAATTTCTTGGCATCTCTAATTTATAATATAACCAAGTGGAAAAATTTTCAACACTTATTCATGTTTTGCTCATGAGAGCACTCTCTGTTCATCCTAGTCATACAACAGTCCTTGTAGTGCTCAAGCTTAAAGATCATCTACAGTAAGTAAAAACTGATGTCTACACATCTTGCAGTGGAGTAATAACAACTTAGTATAAGCTACACATAAGCCAGTGAATTTATAAACCTTTATGCAGATATATGTAAACGTCACTTACACAGCATATATACAGAATACTTAGTCATGTGTACCATTACAAGTTTTAGGCAACTATTTAAGAATCCTACTTAACAGTAGTTATCAATAGTGTTGATCAGAATGGGACAAACGAAGGAGCTTTTGGAGATCGATACAGGGCTTATTGTGGGGTGCCTGTCTGGCTGGAGCCACAGTTTTGAAAACAGCAAAGCTGACTGGTTTCTCAAGAGGTGAGGTATCCTGAGTGCTCAATCAGTGGAAAAATAACCCACTTTGCTTATCTAAGAGGCATAACTGTGGTCACTTCATTGTTTTTGTCTCCTTTCCTATCATGTAGCTGTAGAGTTGATTTTCATACTGTAGCTGTAGAGTTGATTTTCCTCCATTTTATCTAATTTCCCCTTGCAGACATAGACATTGATCACATTTTGTAGTAGTTATGTATATCTAGGTATAAATAGACCAGTCTGTATTTCATCTTTGAATGATCAAGCGGGTTAAACTCAATTCAGTTTATTCATTTAAACCGAATCGTACTTCTTGAGCATCAAGCTTAGTCACTCTTAATCTTTGTTATTTTCTGATAAACTGTACTTTGTTCACCAGGAACTCAATTACAAAGGTACTGTCTCCTTTTTGGTACTAATAGATTTTATTTCTGATGTTAATTTTAATTTTATTGAAATCTGTTAAAATCATTAAAACAGGAAGATGTTAAATCTGGTGTGAGACCAGGATGAACATTATCCTCTCTGTTATTCATTATCAATCACATTATGAAGGAAAGTGGTAATAAACATGATATCAAAATTGGAGATGTTAATGTCAGCTCTTTGCTTTATGCGGACGATGTTATACTTCTAAATAAATCCGCTACAGGTCTGCAAGATTCCCTGACTAAATTGAATAACTATTGTAATAGATATGGTATGAAGGTCAGCAATAAAAAATACAAAGACAATAAAAATAGGCAGAATTGTTCAAAATGTCAACTGCATTCTGAATGGACAACCTGTGGAACAAGTAAAACATGCCAGCTGGTGGCTAGTTCCTGATACTTAAGCTTACTTTAATAACCATCTCGACAATATTACTTAGCATTGGGAACATGTGGTATGCAGTCGCAGCTCCCCCTCTTTATGTTACGTCAAATGTCTCCCCCCCCCCCAACTTACACAGGTTCGAATTTTTTATAAGTGGTAGGTCAGTCTCAAACAACAGAAACATACAAACTTTGATTTAAGATAATGCATTTTAATACAACTAAAATTCATATACAGGAAATCATGTAATAATAATAAAAAAAAGAAATAGATTCATGCACAAATGCCCATGCAACTGCAATATGCTCAATCAATTCCTCTCACGCACTTCTTAATATGTAGGCTCATACAATTATGATCCAGGAGCATTAGTTAATCAGAGTTATTTCTGTGGTTTGCATTAAGATTAAATGATACTCCAGTTGTTATGCAAGTTTTGGCAATACAAAATTAATCAAATTACACATGATACATTCACTCAATCTTATCAATTACAAATCTTGTAAAAAGGAAACTCCTTGCTATAAGACTTATGCAAGTCACAGGGCTTAATGTACAGAGCAGTACCTTCATTCATTGTATCTCATATAATAATTCATCTCTTAACTGTTCCATTATAAATTCAAACACAAATTTACAAATTACAACAGGAAGGTCCTATCAAGACGTTCGGTCCAAAAACAGATCTTCTAGTCAGGTCAAGCAGGGCTATGCTTAAGGTTCTCCCCTTTTTTCTTGTTCACTCTGGTTTTACAGCACTCGATATACATATAGGGTAGGAGATATATGCCTTACCGGTTAATCTTCTTAGCGAAGTGGTTCCTTTGTTTCAAGTCTGGTCCTTCCTCGGACATGGCAAGATTTCCTTGTCGCTCCGCTGTCTTTCTTTATTCGTTCTTTTCGAAGTGTTGGGTTCTTCGTTATTGTCACATTGGTGGCAAATTCACCAATGGCCCTGTCTGCTGGTTCCCTGTTGTTCGGTTGGACGTCCTGTACACATCGGGCCCCACAGCAACGTGGATGGTTACTGGACACCGGCGACAAGCTTCCTCAGCCCTCACGGCCTTCTCACTGGAACACGGAAAGGTGCAGAAAACAAGAGAGCGCTTGAAGTGCGCGCTGCTCCTTATATCTCAGCGGCGAGTGCCCTCACTCTCTGTCTATGTCACTCACTCAGCCATCTTTGATTCATCAAATAATGATGAGGTCATGTTCTTTTCTCGGCAGCCTTCTCGACGGAACTGTTACTGCAGGGGTTACCGGATTACGTTTTGGGTTTTTTGCTGTGTCATGAACTATTGCGTAATGATCAGGCCTTCTACTGATTGGTTAACATAATTTTCCCTGTATTGGGTATTATTCTAAAACAGTATTTGAATTATGTTCCAAGAATATTGTCAATTAAGTTAATACACTTTTCATTTACAAGTTATTTATTACCTCTCTGCATCTGCTCTTGAGAGTTTAAGCATATCTTTATGTTAAGATACTATTCTCTCATGTTGTGTCTGAAACGAATGGCCGACTTATAGTGGGCCAGCTATTTCTGACACAACAAAGGCCCCCCCCTTTAGTTAAAAATTATTCTTTAATGTAGTTACAGAAAAAATTTTTTTTAAATTATACTTTACCCCCCCCCCCTTTTCTAAAATGATTTTTGTTAATAACATCGTCTTCTTTCTCTGGGGAAGGGTTGTCCTCCTTGCTTACGCCTCAGCATATACCTATGTACCGGATTTTGTGCTTCCTCTCTCTCTCCTGCCCCGGTCGGCCTATCTTGACTCCCCCGATTGGTATTATCCTCACAGGTAACATCCGGGGTATCCCTGTGTCTCATGTTGAAGGGAAAGTTTTCGTCTTGGAGGTGTTCTTCCTCTCTCAGATTGTGGTTTCTGCTTTTCTTTGATCGCGGATTGATGTGGGGTGAGCTTCTTTTATGTCTGTAACTGTTCTGACTAACATTGTTAGAATCCTTTCTTCAATTTGATCTCTCTTTTGTAATAGTTGCATGAGAATCCATTCTTCCTCAGGAAATCCTCCCTCAAGATTAGCCCTATGTGGGAGAGCGAGTTCTTAGGTAGAACCAAGAAATTGTGCCATGCATACACTCCAAACTCGGGCTGTCCTACTTTCATTCTCACTACTTTAGTGGCATGTGTTGGGAAGTGGGGATATCCCTACGATCCCAATTGGTCTCTTCAAATGTGTGATTCTATTCTTCACACAAGACCCGAGTTCCTTGATATGTCTCTCAGATATAATAGAGGCTTGGGAACCGGTGTCAATGAGTGCTTCAAAATTTCTTCTGGAGATTTTTCCTCTCACCACCATTCCAGGGAAACTTACATTGTCCTGGCCCCCCCCTTTATACTGGGTAATCTGGCACAAGTGAGCGATGTTGTCTCTGGTCTATATCTAGTTCCTCTCTGTGCTACAAAACAGTCACGAGCAATATGTCCTAACTTGCTACACTTAAAGCACCTAGGAATTTCTCGGCTGTGACTTTTCCCATCTGCACCGTCTGAGGATAAAGGGGTTTCCATTTTATAGTCTGCAGACATTTCTTCCAGCTTCCTCATCATGTGATTCATCCTCTCTAGCATAGGTTGCTGTAGTCTTTCAACTTCATTGTTGACAATATTCTTTATTCTATCTTCTTGCCAAGAGGGGAGCATTTGATTTTTTGACAGATCGGTCATTAGCTGGTTTATCATGGCATCAAGACTTTCTATGAGTGGTTTTTGTAGCTTCTCCACCTCTTGCCCTGACTATGGATCGAACTTCGTTGAAGTCACAAGCATCTATTGCAACGCTATAAACTGACTCAGTCTTCTTTTCTTCTGAACTTCTCAGCACCTTCTGCTGTCTCTCCTTGTTTTCTTTAATAATATTGAAAGGACTGGCAGTGGTTCCGGGATAAATGTCTCCCAACAGCTGTTCTCTCTCTCAAGTGCAGCATCATAGCTGCGCTTGAGAGAGAGATTCCTTCAAATTTGATATTCCCTTCCCAAATGCAGTCTCCCTTAGCTCCTGCCTCAGACCAACTCTAAAATGCTGGAATATAGCCCATTCCAGATGCCGGTTTTTCTCGTCAAGCACACATAATGTGTTAGCAAAGGTGAGCAGCCTATTGTGAAAGTCAGAAACACTTTCTTTTTCCTTCTGGGATATTCTCTGGAGCTTCCATAGGTTAGGCCCAACGTTTTTTGTCTTAGAAAACTGGGAGGTTAGGATTTGTCTAAACCTCTGGTAGTCCAAAGTTTCCTTCAATAGGGGCGAGGAGTAGAGAAAGCTCTTTGCTTTTCCAACCAGTTTACTGCGAAGCAGTATGAGTAACTGGAAGTCACTCCATCGCCCTATCTTTCTAAGTTCCTCTGTATAGTCGAAGAAAGCTCTCGCATCTTCGGTATCTTCACCTGAGAATTGATGGAAAATTTGATACAGATTTATACTTTTAAGAAATTCAGGATCACTTAATTCAGGGGATGTTGGTAAAGACATATTTACTCTTTCAAGTTACACTTTGTTACGGGATGAGTTATGAACCCTTTTTCTCTCTACGATTTTTTCAATATCTTAAGTTCTGTGTGTGAGACTGAACCAACTTATCATGCCTGTATTGCTTGCTTTATATTTTTCCTTTTCAAGCAGATTCTGTCGACTTCTGCGCCACTGTTATATCTCGTTACTTTTACTTGTTCTGTGTATTTACCAACTTATATCTTACTCGTACAAGAAGTTAGCTTCCGACAAATTTATTTATTTTGAGATCGATTGTGCCAGCTGGTGGCTAGCTCCTGATACTTAAGCTTACTTTAATAACTATCTCGACAATATTACTTAGCATTGGGAACACGTGGTATGCAGTCGCGGCTCCCCCTCTTTATGTTACGTCAAATGTCTCCCCCCCCCCCCCCAACTTATACAGGTTTGAATTTTTTATAAGTGGTAGGTCAGTTTCAAGCAACAGAAACATACAAACTTTGATTTAAGATAATGCATTTTAATACAACTAAAATTCATATACAGGAAATCATGTAATAATAATAAAAAAAAAAGAAATAGGTTCATGCACAAATGCCCACGCAACTGCAATAGGCTCAATAAATTCCTCTCACGCACTTCTTAATATGCAGGCTCATACAATTATAATCCAGGAGCATTAGTTAATCTGAGTTATTTCTGTGGTTTGCATTAAGATTAAATGATACTCCAGTTGTTATGCAAGTTTTGGCAATACAAAATTAATCAAATTACACATGATACGTTCACTCAATCTTATCAATTACAAATCTTGTCAAAAGGAAACTCCTTGCTATAAGACTTATGCAAGTCACAGGGCTTAATGTACAGAGCAGTACCTTCATTCATTGTATCTCATATAATAATTCATCTCTTAACTGTTCCATTATAAGTTCAAACACAAATTTACAAATTACAACAGGAAGGTCCTATCAAGACGTTCGGTCCAAAAAACAGATCTTCTAGTCAGGTCAAGCAGGGCTATGCTTAAGGTTCTCCCCTTTTTCCTTCTTCACTCTAGTTTTACAGCACTCGATATACATATAGGATAGGAGATATATGCCTTACCGGTTAATCTTCTTAGCGAAGTGGTTCCTTTGTTTCAAGTCTGGTCCTTCCTCGGATGTGGCAAGATTTCCTTGTCGCTCCGCTGTCTTTCTTTATTCGTTCTTTTCGAAGTGTCGGGTTTTCTGCTGTGTCATGGACTATTGCATAATGATCAGGCCTTCTGCTGATTGGTTAACATAATTTTCCCTGTATTGGGTATTATTCTAAAACAGTATTTGAATTATAATTACAAGAATATTGTCAATTAAGTTAATACACTTTTCATTTACAAGTTATTTATTACCTCTCTCCGTATGCTCTTGAGAGTTTAATCATGTCTTTATGTTAAGATACTATTCTCTCGTATTGTGTCTGAAACGAATGGCCGACTTATAGTGGGCCAGCTATTTCCGACACTACAGCTGTATACATGACAGTGTTCAAATCAGTTTTAACTTATGGATTTAAGAGCTGGGTCAGCAGTAAAACACTTGACCAAAGACTAGAGACCACAGAATGAGAGTCCTGAGAAAGATTAGAGGCATGAACAAATGGCATCGATGGCAATATCATATTAAAAACAAGGAAGAAGTGTTCTCTGCCAGGTTGGCAGGAAAATGACCCAGAAGAAGACCAAGATATAGGTGGATTGATACGGTACAATGTGCCTTAGACGACAGAAATATAAGATCTGATAATGTTGTAGTCTTGACAAGTAACAGACTGATTTGGAGGAAAATTGTAGATAGGAAGTTAGCAATGATGTAAATTTTTATGTAGTACTATCATATCCTGTACACCCTTTGAATTTGATGATGATGATGATGATAAAATCTATTAGCATCAGGGGCCATCAAATCAGTTAAAGCCATCAAATCAGTTGCTATGTTCCCCTAAAGACATCCATTCTATAAACACCCATGGAGTGTTTATTTGAGAGAAATCTCAAAATCTGTAAAAAAAAAGAATGTGTAGGTGATGTTTGAAATAAGAAAAAAGAAAGAAGTGTATTCATGGCCCATATCCTTGTAGAACATTGCACTGTAGATTGGTAAGCATCCTCCATGGCTTACTTAAAAGAGAATTCTTTTGTTAGAATGTTCTGAGAGTATTCACTCACTGTCCATCTAATTCTCATCTATCCTTAGACAAATTGAGTCCCTTGATTATAGGTTTTAAGCAATTTAATACAGCTAAATTGCCATTCCTCTGTTGCATCCCCTCTGAGGGTAAACATTAGATGTCTATGGATACATGTGTTCACAGTGCCAGTTGGCCTGCTTTGAAGAATAAGTAAACCCTCAAAATAAGTTAGTGGGAGGAAAAATCCTCCACTGCCATGAGACTGGCTAACTCACCCTTAATTGAAAAGCCCTGATAGATTCCTCACATTATAGACATGATTGAACCCAGCTCTTTCCAATCCAACTAAAGTGCTAATTCTCTCACAAGGCACACTAAACAAAAACCAAGGAATTATACTTCATGAAATCTGGTAGTTATTAATTAATGTATGCAACATCCAGGAACTGTGTTATGCCAGAAATTGCATACAAGGTTTCCCCAACAATGTACAGACATGATATGATATGCTTAATGATTTGTCTGGCTAAACTGCTAATCAAATAGCTTTCAATATTAAAAAAAAATAATGGCTTTTGGAAACTTTGAGATTTTTTTTGTTCAAAGTTAAATATATCACTGAAGATGCTGTCAACTAAAAAGATAATGAAACATGTAGAAGTAACATTTAGTTTAAATGAATAAAGTGCTATGAGTTTAACCAGCCTGATCATTCATAGTTGACATAATAGTCCTCTTAGTTAAATTAATTAGAAAACAGTCTGTATTTCTTTTATGGTTGTTAAGATTTTGGAGAAATTAGCAAGAGATCTTATACACAATTTATTAGGTGAGGGTAATATTAGCGAACGTCAGCATGAATTTATTAAGGAGTGCTCTTCTTTGAGTAATTTGCTTGCCTTTTATAATAAAGTGACGAGAGTGGTTGATGAGGGAAAGGCGCATGCTGCCATATTTTATGATTTTGCAAGGGTTTTCATAGGGTGGCACATGATATAATGATAATTAAGTTACAACACATGGGAATATATGTCATGTTAATGAATTGGATTGGAAATTAGTTACCTGATAGATATCAGAGTTGTCTTGTGCGGAGCCATATCAATGAAGTGGAGGCTCATACATGGATCATTACTGGAACCTTTGATTTTTGTCCTCTATATCAATAGCACTGTCAATGAATTGCAGGAAGATATTCAGATATTT
The DNA here is from genome assembly GCF_054136105.1 of Typopeltis vanoorti. NCBI lineage: Eukaryota > Metazoa > Arthropoda > Arachnida > Uropygi > Thelyphonidae > Typopeltis > Typopeltis vanoorti. The sequence goes on from NC_143557.1 coordinate 40,570,010, forward strand.
ACAGATTGTGTGAATATGTAAAACTTGGAAGAGTTATTAGTAATAGTGCTGATGTAGAGCAGGATTTAAATAAGCTGGAAATTAAAAGAATGGAGATGTTAGATTAATGTAACCAAATGTAAGGTCTTGAAATATGGAATCTGCCAAAAGGAGGCTGTATACTCGTGTTTAATATTTAAACCTTTAATATTTAAGGAAGTGGTGAGTAAGAAATTGAGAAGTGGTTTTTTGCTTGGAGGGTGGTTGGACCATGGTATTCGTTGTCTGATAGGGTAGTGAGTATACAGATGGTGAATGGATGGTTTAAGGAATGGTATGATAGACTTTCACCATAATTCTCTGACTCCTTGGAGGTCCATAATATAATAATAATAATAATAATATAAATTCAGGTAAATTTTATAAATTCAGTGGATATTAAATCCAACATCATTTCAATGCCAAATACAGGAACTATAAAAGTTTCATTCAAAAATTGACCAGAGAGCTTGCAGTAATACATTGCTGCCATACTACGAGTTGCCCTAGCCAAACCTAATAGGAAAAGCATGAATGCTAAAAGTGCTCGTATATTGCCTTCTATTGGTCCATTTTGATAGGTTTCACTAGTCTTCTAGAACAGCGCTTCCCAAACTGATACTAAAAATGTAACATTTGCATTTGATTTTTGCAATATTCACTGTTTATGTTTTGTATTGAATATAAATACAATAAATATTATAATAATATGTCTGTATTACGACATAGGTAATTTTTTTTTTTTTTCTTCGATTGGGGCCATGAAATATTTTATTTTTCCAAGGGGGCCTTTACATCCATAAGTCTGGGAAGCACTGTTCTAGAAGGCAATATACGGGCTCTTTTAGTGTTCGTGCTTTTCCTATTAGGTTCAGCTAGGGCAACTCGTAGTATGTCAGCGGTGTATTCCCACAAACTCTCTGGTCAATTTTCACACGAAACTTTTATAGTTTCTGTATTTGGCTTTGAAATAATGTTGGATTTAATATCCGCTTAATTTATATAATTTAGCATCACTGAAATGAAGCCTTTGGCTCTTTATTTTAGTAAATAAATTCAGGTAATTTTAATTTGCGGAGTAATTGCTGTTGCCACTGTAAATGGTCTTATATCTCCGAGTGGAAGACTATAATAATATTATGGTATTGCAAATGGTTGTCAGAACTCACTGCTGATTTATTTATAATTTTTAACATACAATACTGTATTTCACTTAAATTTATTATTAAGATATTTTTGAGATTCTTGAATTTTAAGTAATTTTTCTTTTTGAATACGTGCTACCTGACTTTGACAAGGTTTTTAATATTTTTTTTCATAGATTGAAACATATAAGTTGACACAAGAACAGAAAGAAGAAGAAGTGTTCCAGCTTAATCAAACAGTAAATCACTTAGAAAAGAAGATAAAAGTCATTGAAACTTGTTCTAATGGTTTGCATTTTTAATATGTAGTTTGCCATTTTCAGTTTTTCTCATTATGTTAGTGAATCTGTTTTTCATTCTATTTTTCAAATCTCTTTCTTTCTCTACATTTGCCATTAAGTAAACATTTATATTAGATTATGTTATTTATAAACTTTTTTTTACAAACAAACCTTGTTTACAAATCTTTAATAATTTGAAGACAGGTAGACTATCCACGTGTATCCACGGGTAGTGGATACACTTTCAAATTTTTAAGCTGCACACAAAGGGGTCATGTGGTAGCACTAAACAGAATAAAAGGCAAAATACTGTTCTAAACGAATTTTGTTTGAAAGAAGTTCTCTTCATGAAAGGAATAAAGTTGCAAACTTGATGTCTTGTAATGTCTCAAAGACATCATAGATGATTTGACACTGGGAAGAATTATTGGAAAGCTTGAAGAAGGTCACAGAATTACTGATATTGTCAGAGAGTTTGGGATCATGCATAGTGTTGTGTCTGGGCAGCATTTCAAACCAGTGGAATATGTACAAGATGTTTGTTAAGAGATCACCCTCCCTCTACCATGGAGTATGAAGACAGATTTTTGGTTATAACAGCAAAACGTAATTGACGCACTGTGGCTGGTCAACTTGCAAGTTGGCTCCATTCGAGCACAGCTATTTAGATATCTCAACAAACTGTGGCATGGTATCTGTGATGAGTAGACTTATATGCCTGTAGTCTGCATTCCTTTATCTACAGCTCATCGTAGAGTGTGTTTTCAGTAATGTTGTATCCATAAACCTCAGACAAGACACCTATGGTCTGACGTATTCTTTACAGATGAGAGTTGTTTTGGTCTTTCCTCCAATTCTAGTCGACACTTAATCTGGTGTGAAAGTGGTACTGGAATCATGATATGGGGAAGTATTATGCTTAATGGACGCACCAAGCTACAAGTGCTGGAAAAAGGGACTATGACTGGTAAATGATATTGCAACAAAGTTCTTCATTGTCATGTTCGATTGTTCCCTGCGTGGTGCTTTAGGCAAAGAATTAATTTCTATGGATGACAGTGCCATACCATATCATACATGAACAGTGGAGATACTTCTGAAGACTGAGGATATTAATCGAATCGAGTGGCCAGCAAGCTCCCCAGATCTCATTCCCATAGAATACATTTTGGACGCAATAGGAGATGTTATTACTGCTCAAAATTCCCCTCCAGAAAACAAACATGGGCTTATCCTTGCTCTGAAAGAGGAGTGGACCAGTTTGCCTCTAGAACTCCTCAATCACTTGGTGCTAAGCATGGTATTGCAAGAGCTACATTGAAGTTTGAGGGGGGGGGGCAACATTCCATACTGACATGCCTCTACGCTTAGTTATCTGTAAGCACTGTACATTAATTCCTTAACTACATCCTTAGGAAATTTGTAACTTTTGCCAAAAACATATTGCATGAATGTATTGCATGAATATATGAAATTTATAACACATTTTTTTTAGTAATATAATTTATTAGTATGCTGGCAAGAAATTTTTGTTCGCAGTTGGCTGTAATCATAAAATTTTTTTTCATATACAGGTAAAAATGTAGTTCATCCTTAGCTTTTGGACACCAGTGTATTTATTAACATCTAATCCCTATATTAAGCAAGGCTACAAGAACATGGAATATTCTGTTGGTCTCTTTGCCTTCTAACTTGGCCTAGATACTTTTTGGCTCCATCCTGTATTGTGACCTTGACTCCTTCGTAGAGCATTTCAGGTGTGTTCTCCTCACTAGTCTCCAAAAGAGCATCCAACCATGTTGATGTTTCCTCTGATTAGAAGAAACAACACTAGTCTCGGACAGGGCCCATTTTGTATGATGATTTCAGAGTCTCAGTCTCACGTTGGCTCCTACTAGCTGATGGGCTGTACCACAGTCCACTCCAGGACAAGCATGCACATCAGAGATGCTAGTCTTCCACCATTCGAATGCCAGGATGTAATCAGTTTGGTGCCTTGACTTATTGTGAGATACGATGCCCAAGTATAGGTGCCTCTGGAAACAGGTATAATGGCTAATCTGTTAGCATGAGCAAATCCCCTCAGTCTTTCACAGGCATTGTGTTCTCCCAGGCCAAACCTGCCACACTCTGGCCAAACTGACGTACTCTTTCCCACTTGTGCATTGAAGTCTCCTAAGATGAAAAGTACATCTCTTCTTGATAGGCACTCCAGGACATCTGTGTTTCTCATTCACAATAACACTGACCTGTGTCGGAGACTGTAATATACTTCTTGAATAGGATCCTCTGCCTAAGTCGTGAACGTGGCCTGATTATTCTGTGTGACAGCCAATGTAGCATGAGATTTATTATAAGGCACAACAGTATGAGGATTTTGGAAGTCACCGATGAAGTCACTGCAAGAGAAAGTGGTAGGGTTGCAGAGGCCCTTTCCACAAATCTGGAAGTTTTGATCCAAATTCCTCCCACACTGGCCAGGCAGGATGGGACTACTACAGCCTACTAGGTGAGAGCAAATACCTGGGAAAGAAGGCAGACTCCCACTGCATGAAATGAAAAGAAACATTAAAATAGGAAAGATTAACCTTTATTTCTCAAATATTCTATAGCATGCAGTCTTACCATGGTGTTATGCTGTGTTTACCAATTATAGTCTCACACCTCTTTTTTTTTTTGTTATACTACCATCCTAGCGAAGGCAGTATAGAAAATCAGGACTACTGAAAAACTGTTATGAGGTTAATGTAGTTTGTTGGGGAGGAGGGGGGGGGGAACTAATTTAAATACAGAACAAATTCTTATTTAATGCAAGAAATGAAGCTTCTGACTAGATCAGTGATAACAGGTTCAGTATTTCCAAGTTTAATACAAAGATTTTTGTGTGTATCATACAGGTGGCTTAGCTCACACCCCTTGAGGGTACACGTCAGGAATTTAATGATGATGATTTTCAGGAATTCAGCTCCGAGACGGTTTCTTTCTTTCTTTTTTTTTTTTTTAATTGATATTTGGCAAATGTTTGAAAACTAATAACGATGGAAGTGTTTCCTATCCCCTCAAATCTACTGTCCAGCTTGTGGAACTGTTTATGGAGATTATTTTGCAAGCTTTTCAGCTGTTGCTTCATTTTTTGCAAAACATTCAGTTCAGTTTCATGAGTAGAGTTTAATATTAATTCATGAAGGGACGTGAGAACATGGAAAATGGATATAAATTTGCCTTGCAAAGATACACTGAGATTATGTTGAATTTTTTCTTGACAATTATTTATAAGACTATTACACTTTTTTTATATAATCTTTGTCAAGTAGCTTTATTTTAAATAAAGCTACTTGACAAAGATTATATAAAAAAAGTGTAATAGTCATACACTGAGATTATTCAGTGTATACATTAAGATTATTTAGTGTATACACAAAATACGTTAGTTTTACATAGTCATTTTTATTAATGCATTTGATATCTCAGATTGAAGTTTTCATCCAGACATGCTTAGACGGGTGAGTCAGGATTTTACTGCTTCTGTGCTATAATGGATGTGTAAAATTGTAAGATTTCCTAATCACTGCCTATTTCTTGACACCACTGAAAAAATCCAGGCATTCATTGACCTTTCAATGAACTTTATAATTTTATCAGCTGCATCAAAAAAATAAATTTCTTTAAATCTGCATTTGTGCAATAAATGGCTTCACTTTGATTTCATGCAACAGTGCATAATTTTGCTTCCAGTGCAACAGCTGGACATTCCCAACAACTGCTTTCTTCGAACTGACCATGGTTCTGGTGCCATCCATACTTAGTGCATTGGCTCCAATCAATGATATGCCCTGTGATGAAATATCAATAACTTGCAAAATAACTTCCCTGGTTGTATAGTACCCATTAACAGAACAACAAATCATCATGGTCTTTATTAAGCTCATCATATCTGACAAATACCATTAAGATTAGGAAAATTCTTAATGTCAGCAGATTATGTACTTGTAATGCATAATATCAACTTTGTTGGACTTATGACAATAATTACTGTTTTATGATTTTGCCCATATCTAAAATTCTACAGTGTAAACAGTATTATATGACAGAGATGCCTTACCTTGCTTGCTTTGTTTGATGGCATGAGTATCAACCTTTACTTTAGTGCACATTTTATTAATGCTTTGCATCGGTTCAGAAGCTTCCAACTTTGCTATTAAAGGATACTTCCGGTACTGGCATGCTTTCACCTTCCATCACCTACCTGTTACTTTATGAGATTGTTGAAGATACTTGTGCTTATTTTTAAAACTTCATTAAATCTTTCATGCTCACTTTCAGAATGGCATTTGAGATTGGATTCTTTCATACCCCTCATCCAAGAGGATTCACAGACAATTCATTGCAGGAACTATTCATTGTGGAAAAAATTTTTTAGATTTTCATAACATTTTTATTGTTATACAATGAAAGTAATATATTTATTGATCGGTGAATTTCCTAATTTCAGTTTTGTTGTAATTTTTATTCATTTTAACCTGGTTTGGAAATCCTGCTCAAATCCTAACATGGAAACCACTCAAGCCACTTCAGGCCTCCAATAAGCAGTGCTGTGGTCTCGCATCAGGTGACGAAATTCATCTCGTCATACTTAAAAACAATTGCAAACATCCCAGCCCATTGCATGTTTCGATTGGTGGGAGAGGGTTATCCAGTCGGATATTAACGACATGATATTTCTGATTACAGTTTATTTTTGAACGTTTCACAAGAGAAGTAATTAATTACTTATTTCACTTTGGGAGCAGGCATTTATATATATATATATGTTTTTTTTTTTTCCCAGTAAAAAAGACTAAATATGAAATTTAAAATTTCTTAATGTCATAAAATACTAGTATTGGAGAAAAAGGCATAGACTAGTATTGCACCCACAGATGACAATTTAGCTTATGCTGATTTACATAATGATGATAGCATTTACGAAATTTTATTATTTTCTTTAATATAATTACTCAAAAGTGAATCTATGATCTTAAACTAGCTCCATAAACGATAGCAGCATACAACATGCCTTCGTATGTAGAAAAGAAAAGTGGAGTCATTTTCAAAATACACGTGTATTCAATAACTGAAACACGTCACCTTCTGAATAGTTAATAGAAATATGTAAATAGTTAACTATAAATATTAGTTGGATATAACTATTATCCCTAAATATTCTTAAATATAGTGCTCTTTCTTTCTAACCATCCTATACCAGTTCTGTAACAATTAATATTCCATCTACAGAGCCTGTAGTAATATTCTTTCTTACTTATTTAAATAATGTATAAAATATTTTTTATATGGGAAATATTTTTTTTTCTTTTTTTTTTTTTTTCCAAATATATTTGTGTCAAGAACAGTTTCTTAGTTGCAAACACTTGCTTTCAACAACATAAAAGAAGATTGTATACATGGATTTCACCTAATGGTGAATATAAAAATTAGGTAGATTATATTTTGCCACCAGAAGGTGGAGAGAACCGCTTTCCAAGCAGCAAAAACTCTACCGGGTGCAGGATGTCGAACAGATCATGAATTATTGATAGCACAATTTAAATTGATATTAAGAACTAAGAAGAAACAAAAGGATAATATCAAATTTGAGTTAAAATCATATAATTAAACCATTTAATGTAGAAGTCGAAAAGAAATTTAAAAGTTTGGAGAGGACAGGAAGAGAATTAGAACTCGGAAGAAACAAAATGTACAGTAATAGACAAAGCAAAGATGATTCTAAGCAAAGCATCAAGAAAGAAAGATTGTAAATGGTTACCAGAAGAAGCTATTCAAATAGTGGAAGAAAGAAGAAAAATGAAACTTCAGAAAAAACTCAGTTGCCTAACCCTTTCTAACAAGAAAGGGTTAGGCAACTGAGTGCAAAGTTCCAGAGACAGGCTAGGAAAGATAAGGAAAAACATCTAACCAAAAGGTGTGCAAGAACTTCCAAGTCTGATCCCTTGTTTTTCCCCTCTCTGTATGTATTGAAAAATGTCATTTGTGTCAATCTTATAGAATCCCTTTAGAAACTCATGAGTTTCTATCATATCCCCTCTCCTCTGCCTGTCAGCCAAACTCTGCAACCCATATACACCCTCAATATGTACTCATAGGGAACATTCCCCAGACCTGTCACCAGCTTGGTCGCTCATCTCTGAATCCTCTCCACAACTTCCTTGGCCCCAAGAAATGCAGGTGACGAAATCTGTGCACAGTAATCAACATGTGGCTAAATCATAGCCTTATAAAGAAGGATAATAACCTCTCTATCTTTACTTGTCAGTAAAGATAGAGAGGTTATCCAAGAGCTGAAGAGCATCCAAGATTACTTGGATGCTCTTCAGCATCCAAGTAATCCTCTGAGCTGTTTTGCCAATTCTTGCAATATGACCTTGAATTTCAAATCTCTATCCACCATCACTTCCCAGATCCCTAGCCTCATCAATTTTCTGTAAACTAGTAGCATCAATAGGATATGAAGAGTGCAATCTTCTCATCACAAAGTGCATTCACTTTGTGATGCATTACCTTACATTTTACAACATTGAATTGACAACCATTCTCTTTTTCTCTTGCTGCCAATTTATTTAAGTCATCTTGTAAGATATCTACAACACCTTTATTAACATGTTATGTTATAAACTCGGTCAGTTGTAAAAAGTTATTTGGGAAGATGTTTGATGGAAGAAGAAGAAGCAGTGAAAAAAAAGATGGAAAGAGTACATACAAGAAAGATATTAATATTGAAGGAGAATTTGAAAGGAGAGAATTTGTTTAGGAATCCATGATAATGAAAAGTGAAGTGATATCAACAGCAGAACATCTGCCAAACAGAAAAGCTCTTGGAGCTGATGGAGTGTCAGTAGATAGAAGCATTGAGCAGCTGGGGATGAAGTAATGAATATACTGAAACTTGTCAACAAGTTTGGAAGAAAATATACTGACCTAGAACTTAGAAAACATCAATATTCATCCCAGTTCCTAAATAATCAAATACCAGAGTTTGTGAGATTTATAGAATTGCTTTCATTTCACATGTGAGTAAAGTTACGCTGAAAATGATCCAACAAAGGCTGGAGCCATTTGTGAATAGAGAAATGCCCCAATAACCAAAACGTTTTAGGAGAGGTAGAGGAACTAGAGACCAGATAGCAAACATGAGATGGATTTTGGAAAGAACAAGTGAGTATCAGAAGGAAGTATTCATCTGTTTTATTGGTTATAAGAAAGCTTTTGATCAAATGGATCACAACAGACTGTGGATTATGATAACATCAATGGGAATACCTGAGCATCTAATTCTCTTGATAAGAGAACTGTATGACCAGTAAGCTTTCAGTAAAACAGTCTTTGGAGAAATAGACAGTGATCAAGTGGAAAAAGAGATTCAGTGGGTTGTATACTGTTGCTTTATCTTCTTAATTTATAGTGAATACATTATGAGAATGGCTAACTCTAGACAAAGACCCAGCTGGAATTACAATTGGTGACAGAAAAATAATTTAAGATATGCAGATGATACAATATAGCAGAAAGTAAGGGAGATCTGGAGCCGTTGATTCTATTGGTTAAGAGAGAGCAAATAAGTGGTGATTAATCTAAACATCAACAAAATAAAAGTAATGGCTTCTGGCAATTTACATGAATTTATGATAGAGAGGATAAAATAAAGATCATGGAAAGTTATGATTTACCGGGATCCAGAATAAGAAATGATGGGAAATTTGAAGATGAAATTAAAGGAGGATATCATGAGAATAAAATCTATGTTAAACCTGACAAAAATTATGAAAGATAGAGGTGTGAGATTTATGAAAAATAGAGGCCACAAAAGTTAGAATAGTCAAAGTAATGGTATTTCCAGTAGTGATCTATGGATGCAAAAGCTGAATTATTAAGAAGAAAAACAAAAAGCAAATTGATTCATTTGAATTATGGGTGTGAAGGACTGTATTAAGACTCCCATGAATCACAAGAAGGACTAATAAGAAAATTAATTTTAGAGAGTATAAGGACAGAATACTCCTTGGAGGTAATGATTGCTAAACAGAAGTTAATTTACTCTTGACATATTATGAGAGCAGATGAATTATTGGAAAAGGCAGTTATGTTAGGGAAGATTGAAGGCACGAGAAAAGAGAAAAAGAGTTGGATGGACAACATAAAGTGAATACATTACTACCTACTTGAATTTACACTTGCCAAAAGAAAAGAAAAGAGGCTCAGCAGGATGGAGAGCCTTTGTTCACAAGATCACCAAGAGTTGAAAACGACTGGATAGCACATAAATACAACAATTCTTAATAATAAGGCTATATAATATATTTTTTTTATATCAAGCAAATACCCACTCTATGAATCTATTCACTCATTCTCTGGCCAGTCACTCATGGTGTTAATTGAATGAAATTCAATTCACAATGAAAGCCGTGTACTGTGAATTGACTGCTGCAATGCCATGGCTATAGCAAGAGCACAAATTATTCATACTCCTTAATTTACCCATCAGTAATATTTTATCTAAAATATTTATACTTCAGTTTTTCTAGAAAATTCTTAAAAAAAAAAAAAAAAGCAAATGAGATAATTGCTGTGGCAGCTTAATCCTTTTTAAGCTGTCATTCTAAGGGCAGACGCTGATTTTAGTTAAAATTTATTCATGCAGAAATGTTTAATTATTTTAAAAATTTTGTCATTCGAAGTTTAGTGATTAATTTTATATTCCAGATGGCTGTATACCATCTAAAAATCTTCTACATACTGCTAGTACTCTACCTTGGGAAACCCTGCCTAATTATATATACATTTTCTCTGCATTCAGTAAACTTTTCATCATTAAGCAATTCTCTCTGTTTTCTTCACCTTTGCAATGTATCTACTGAATTTCACTCTCTGTCAGCTGCATTCAAATGTTTCTTGCGGTACACTCCACCAATATAGTATTGTTTTTTGTTTTGAAATTCCAGTGCAAGCAGTTTTGTATTTAGAGGTATTATATTTAGACATGGTAACATTGATTCATACTCAGAATCTAGAAATCCTGCTAGATCTAGAGACCAAACGGAATTTTTTTCAAGCTGTTTCAGTCCTCCAATAAGTGGTAGTGGTCTAATGTGTGGCAATAAAGTTCCTGTTTCCTAGAGACATTTACAAATATCCATGCCCATGAAGGGATTCAAACCTATAGGCAGTTAGTTGTACAGTAGCTACATATTAGTTCTGCTGAACAGTATCTATGGAAGTATCTGCTAAAGAGACACACTGCAGAAACTGGCTGTGAGATAGTTGCTAAAGAGAGTCTGTGAGAGAGGAGTCACCAATCAACTGAACTGCCTTCTTTTGTAATAAAAGTATATGATCTTGCAATGGCCTCACCATTCTCACCTCCTATCACCAATTTATACATGTTAAAATTTCAGGAAGTAACTATACCACAGGCAACCTTAAAACCTTATGTCTTGTGGAAATATGTCAATGATATTTTTATTATTTGGAAACATACCCACAGTGACCTTGAAGAGTTTGTATATTTCCTGAATAATTGCCATCCAAACTCCAAATTCACATTATAATTAGAAAAGGGTGGAAAATTACCCATTCCTAGACATCCATAAAAACTAAAAATATTATTGAAGGATTATCATTAGAAGTGTACAGGAAAGAAACCCACATGAGCAGGCATCAACAAGCTCATTCCATCACACTCAACAAAAATTAGATATCACCAAAACCTTAAAATATACTCAAAAATGATAAAATTAAAAGAAAAGAACTTCAGATCCTATTTTATCAGTTCCTCCAAAATGGCTACTCAAAGAAACTGATAACCCAGAAAATATTTACAAAGCCATGGTAACCTTACCATATATTGGCAAAGCACCAAGAAAAATAGTTCAAATATTAAAATCAGTCCTGGAGTATACAAGATTCTGTGTTCTTGTGGAAAGGTGTACATAGCTCAAACTGGAAGAAATTTTGCAATCCATAAAAAAAAAAAAATTAATTAATTAATTAATTAATTAATAAATAACCTATGTTAAGAACAAAGGGGGGGAAGCAGACATGCAGTGCACATCTTCAAAGAACTTCACATGGTAAATTGCCATGCATCTTGCATTCCTTACTTAGAAGAGAATTACTTCAACATATTGTTCAAGGAATCTTCTGAAGTAATTTGCTCAAAAGGCACACTAAATAGAAACCAAGGACTGATCCTTCTTGACATGAAATGTGTAAAAGTAGCTAAACAAAAGTTGTGAATACTTTGATAAGAACAAAGAAGATAATATGAAGAAGGTGGCAATATGCTCAGGAAGCTATTGAAGAATCTTTGAGATGGAGGAAAGAGGAATTGGTTGATGAAGGTGACTTGAAAACTGAAGATAAATTTAAAGATGCCAAGAAACATATTCATAGTTTAATCCTTTATCCAAGTGTAAGTAAACAAAGTTTGCATGTGAAGTAACTTCATCAAAACCTTAAAATATAGAGTTCATTTTAGAAATTATGGACTTTACAATTGGGTTATAAATAGCTATTTTAATTTCCCAATGTTTCGACCTTCATATTAAGGGCATCGTCCTGAAGTATATACAAATATACAAGGACAAGCTGAGTTACATTTCACATAGTATGCTAAAGAGACAATGATTTGATCAGTGGTTATTCTACTGGCATGACCTCTAGTGAAAATATAATAATAAAAAACAGATAAAATTAATTAATTATTTAGAAACTACATCAGAGCTAAATTCTATTTAAGATAACGTAGATAGTTTTCTTACAGTAACAATGATGTCCTAATTTAACATGACAATTGTTATATTAGATTTAAGATTCTGGATTATCTACAGTCCTGTTTATAGTTAACTCTTTCAGGGAGAAAGAGTTAACTATGTTAACTCTTTCTCCCTTTAACTATGTTAAAGAGTTAACACTTCTGTGGGTAGAATATGTGCCTCCCATATGCTTGGGACTTTTAGACCATCATTTGTTCAGATTAGGGTGGTTGATAAGAATCTCACAGGCTTCTTAAATTTACGCTCATACCATGTTTTGGTGTGATGTAATCAACTGGTGCTTTTCCAGTCAATTCTATGTAAAGTTGTAAAGTGTTCAGGGCATGATCAGAAAGGCCAGCTTCACCATAGTTATTATATTTAATGTGTCTTTTATGTTCTTTTTGTCTGATAGAAATTGTGCGTCCTGTTTCCCCTATATATGGTAGATTATAGGTGCAATAAATACGGTATACTCCAGGGTAGGCCAGCGGAGGGAGTGGGTCTTTGGATGAATTGAGTAAGCTTTTTAATTTTGCAGGAGGTTTAAAGGTGGCTTCGAGGTTGTATTTCTCTAGTATTCTGTTTATTTTATCTAATGTCCCTTTAATGTAAGGAATGGTTATAGTTTTATTGTAGTCTGGTTTATCTTTGTTTTTCATTGGGGTCTTGTAGAGAATTTTGTTAATAGTGTTTTGGCTGTAGCCATTTTTTAGGAAAGTATTGCTGATAATTTTAATTCATCTTTAAGTGCTTGTTCATTGGAGAAAATCTTCAAAGCCTTGTTTTTTAGAGTATTAATGACACCTAGTTTTTGTGTTGGGTGGTGGTGGTAGGAGTTTATGTGTATATATTGGCCAGTATGTGTCAGTTTCCGGTAAACAGTGCCAGAAGGAAGATGTGTGACAAGTATATCTAGAAATGGAAGTGTGTTCTGCTTTTTGAACTGTATGCGTTTGTGTTGTTTGTTTAGGTGGCTAAGGAATGTGTCTGGTGGCCATCGTCAACATACCTAAGCCAGACTTAGGGTTTTAAAGGAGAGGAATCTAGAGCATATTGCTCAAAATGTTCCATATAAAAGCTAGCAATGGGGGGAGAGGATAATGGCAAACCCATGGCTGTGCCTTCATTTTGTAGGTAGAAAGCATTTTGTCATGCAAAATAACCAGACCGTAATACATGCACAAAGAGCACCATGATATCTGGAGGGAATTTGTCTTGCAAAAGGATTGTGTCATTGATTGGGACATTCATAAAGAGGGCTGAGACATCAAAACTGACTAATAAATAATCTTTTTCTAATGTAATGTCTGATTATGTTTATGAAGTGTTGTGTGTTTCTGATATAGGAGGGAGAATGACCTGCCAACTCCTTGGCTAGGTGATAATTCGGACTGTAAGCTATAGAGCTTTAAATATATTATTTAATCAGTTCCTTAAAAATAAGCTGCTAAAGATGCTTTTATTTTTATTTTTATTTTATTTTTAAAAGTAATGCAGAAGTCATATTTCCATATACAGTAGCCAAAAGGTGTCCCACCTTATTACTAAAATACTCTGGATTAGAGATAGATGTTGAAAGATTTTTCACTTCGTTATACTATAAATTAAAAATACTAAAATATTATATTCTTGGTTTAATCCTTTATCCAAGTATAAGCAAAGTTTGCTCATGAAGTAACTTTGTGACTGGGCTATTTCGTTGAAGTTTAGTTAATATAAAGGGCATCAAAAACCTGAAATGTGGAAAGCTAGCTAGAGTGGATGTCATTCTACAAAAATCTCAAATATATAGGTATAAAAGTTTAATACTGGCTACCATACATAATTTAGATGGTCTGGATTAAACCAAGTAGGATCAAATTCAAGGTAATTGGAATAGAGTTGTCATAGTACCAATCTGTAAAAAGGGAAAGAAAACTGAATGTGGGGAATTTCTATACTGACTATTCTGGTTTAGACTTTTGCAAGCATACTTGAAAAAAGGATATGAAAATTCTTGAAGGGGTTCAAGCTAGAAAGAGATTATTAGCATTACATTTTCACTGTCAGACAAACAGTTGAGAAATCATGTGAATATAACATAGATGTGTATAAAAATATGAAGGATTAAACCAAGAAAATAATTTCTTGGCATCTTTAATTTATAGTATAACCAACGGAAAAAAACTCTCAACATCTCTCTGATCCAGAGTAATTTAATAATAAAGTGATACACCTTTTCACTACTAGTGTATGGGAAATATATGACTCTACTGCATTACTTCAACCTCAGTATCCCTTCCGGGTCTGACTCCCACTAATGACTTTTAATAATGTTCCTAACTAACCTTGTCAGTTAGATTTTGTAAAGCTGTTTGATTGATAGATAAAAGCTCTTGTTTGAGCATCTTTCATAAGAATAAATGGAGGAATAAATTTTGTGTCTTTTAAACATTAAGGATTTTATGGTATCGTACTTTTGAGATGGATGTTGAGTTGATGCATTATGAATGTAGCATTCTTTCAAAGTTGGTTTTCAGTAGATAGAAGTAGAAAATGAACCATTAGGTTCCTATATGTTCCTGGACATTCCCAGAAATGAAGTTCCTCTTGATGAGTCTTTTTCCATTGTAAATTTAATTTGAGGATGCAAATTGTTTATGCTTTGCAGAAATAAACAGATGTGTATTTTAACTATGTATTTTAAATTGAAAAAAACATCAGCTATGTAGCTTATCCAAATAGAAAGGTTTAGGGTTGACAGAGAAGAATCTTTCTTCCAGCAATCTAGATAAAAGTTAGACAGGTTAAGTGATAGTGGTGAGCCAACTGCAGTTTCTTATACAGTTTGTATAATTTATTCTTCCTTGTGGTATTATTATCTTGCTTATCAAATAAATGCAAGTTCAATTCTTTATGTTTAAAAAATAGAATTAGAAATCAGTTAGTCTACTTCCTTTTGCATGGTTTAAAAGTTGACTTCTTTCTTTATGGGTCAAGATTTGCATATATGTATGCTTGGTTTTAATCCTTTTCCCCAGAAAGCAAAACAATATTTTGCACCTGAAATATATTCATGTCTGAGCTACTTATATATAATATACACAACCATATAATATATACATAAAGGTCTTTCAGTCTTGTGAATGTGACTTCATGGAGAGTGAGAGCAGTTAATGATGGGGAGGAGAGACTGACTGTAAGTGAGCAAGAGGTGTATGGGTAGTTAAGCAAACTAGATGATAATAAGGCTGTGGGACTTGATAATATATCACCACAAGGAATGTGCCAGGGAGTTGACTCCTGCCTTGACATAATTTTTTAATATGAGTGTTGCATTGGGTAAAGTTCCTAAGGAGTGGAAGGAGGGTAAGATTGTGCCACTTCATAAGGGAAGTGATAGAACTCAAGCATCAAATTATATGCGTATCTGTCTGTCAAGTGTTGTGGTTAAGTTGTTGGAGAAGCTTGTGAGAACTAGGATCCAGAATTGGGTTGACAACAATGGTATTCTCTTTGATGGACAACATGGATTTGCTGAAGGGAGGTCATGTTTTAGTAATCTACTTACTTATTACAATAAGGTGACTGCTTCCTTGGACAGAGGAGAGGGATACATAGCAATATACTTAGATTTTGCAAAGGCTTTTGATAGATTACTGCATGATAAGTTGATAATCAAACTATAGCGGATGGGGTTGAATATTAGATTAGTGCATTGGATTGGAGACTGGCTATCAGATAGGTATCAGCAAGTTGTGTATAGGGGAGCAATATCCAGGAAAAGGAAAGTCGCTAGCAGTGTGCCTAATGGATCTGTTTTAGGGCCATTACTGTTTAACTTGTATTTTAATGATATTGGCGAAGATTTGGATGAAGATATGCAGTTGTTTGTAGATGATGCAAAGTTGGCACAAACCATGAAGAGTAGAGAAGATGTTGTGGCCTTACAAGAAGACTTGAATAAATTGAGTAATTGGGCATGGGAATGGGGATGCGACTCAATGTTGCAAAATGTAAAATTTTTAAAAATTTGGGAAATAAAGATGGGATGCAGAATTTATTCTTGGTGAGGATATACTGTCAGATGTGGAGGAAATAAGAGATCTTGGAGTAATGGTGGATAATGGTCTGAAATTTAGGGGAAACATTGCCAAAATTGTGAAGACAACACAAAGACTTCTTGGAATGATGCGAAGGGCACTGACTTGGAGAAGTAGGGAGATTCTTGTTCCATTGTATAAGGCTTTGATTAGACTACACATGGGCTACTGTGCTCAGATTTGGTCACCAGGTTTTCAGAAGGATGAAGAGATGTTGGAAAGGGTCTAGAAGCGACTGACTAAGGTAGTTTCTGACCTCTGGAATGTCGAATATGAGGAAAGATTGAGAAGATGCAATTTACAGAGTCTGGTGGACAGGAGGAAGAGGGGGAGATATGATAGAGACCTACAAGTTAGTAAGAATTGTTATAGGATCAGTGTTGGAGAGGTTCTACAGAAAACAGTGGGAGATCAGCAGAGAACCAGAGGTCATTCCTGGAAACTGTATAAAGCATGTGTGAGCAGGGGAGTGAGAGGCAGGTTTTTGCATGCCAAGTTGTGAATGATTGGAATGCCTTGCGTGAGAGTGTGGTGTCTGCAGAGGATTTGAGTGTGTTTAAAGTGGACAGTATAATGAGCTGTGTGTATGATAATAGCACCTCCTAGATGAGTCTTTGACTCCATGGGATCTGGTGATAATAATAATAATATATAATATTATAATAATATTGAAATAGTAAACAAATAATATTGTATATAACACTAAGACAAGTGATATGAAGTCATTAGTATCCATATACAAATAGCTCAGACATGAATATATTTCACATGCAAAATATTGTTTTACTTCCTTGGAAAAAGGATTAAAACCAAGTATATAATTTCTTGGTATCTTTAATGTATAATAAACTGAAGGTTTGGGACAGCAACAACTTTCATCCTGATCAGCGGAAGATTACCTTAAGTGACAACAGTGTAAAGGATATTGTGGTAGATGGACAATCACGAAGAATGAGAAATGGCTAGTATACAGAGCCTCTTTAGAAGGTTATTGCTGGACAAGGAAGGCAATGGGATACCACTTTGTTCTATTTTTCCCCAGTAAGATAGCAGTATGGATGGACATTCTAAGAGACAGTAATGCGCACAGTGGCTCAATACTTGTGCATGGCAGGGGAAGAAGCAAGGCTTCCCATGTCATAAACCAGTGAAATCCTTGTACATTCATTGGGACATGGGAATTGAGAATCCTTCTATAAATTGGAAAATTTGAGGAGAGAAATGGATAAATTAAAAATAGCCATATTGGGAATTAGTGAGATGAGATGGAATGAAACTGGAGACTTCTGGAGTGGTGATTACAGAATCACTTATTCAGGCAATGAGACAGCAAAAAATGGAGTCACAATATGGGTTCTCAATAAAGAATAGAGAAGAAGAGATCAACTCAGTAAAATGTAGTAGCAGATTGATAATGGTAAAACTAGAAGCAAATCTTTCAACAAATATTATAATAATAATACACACGTACATACTTACTAGCGACGAAAGTGATGATGAAGTTGAAAGAGTATATGCAAATATGGAGAATTTAATCAAACTCACCAAAAAGTAAGACAGTCTTATTGTCATAGTTGATTTATGTTTAAAAAATAGAAATAGAAATCAGTTAGTCTACTTCCTTCAGCTTGGTTTAAAAGTTGACTTCTTTCTTTGTTGGACAAGATTTGCATATATGTTAAAGATACCAAGAAATTATATGCTTGGTTTTAATCCTTTGGTGAAGGCAAAGATGCTAGAGTGGTAGGAAAGTATGGACTTGAATGCTGAAATGAAAGAGGAGATAGACTTTTGGAGTTCTGCCACCAATTCAATCTGATCATTATGAGGTATCAAAAAGAAGAAGGTATACTTGGAAAATGCCAGGGGATATAAGAAGATACAAATAGATTATATTATGACAAGAAATAGATTTAAAAATCAAGTAAAATCATGCAAAAGTTATCTGGGAGCAGATGTTGACAGTGACCACAATTTGGTTTTATTGAAATGCAGTCAGAAATTTAAAAAGCTGTCACAACCAAGGAAATGGCCCAGATGGAATAGATAACCTGAAAACAGACGAAAACCATAGAAACTATAAATAGCAAACTGATGAAAGCATTAAAACTGGAGAGAGAGCAAAAAGAAAAACATAGAGAAAATATGGACCTACCTGAAGGATACAGTCATCAAGGCTGACAATCAATGCATTGGATTAAGGAACAAGCAAGTAAAAAAGCCATGGATTACCCAGGACATTCTAGACCTAATAGATGAATGAAGAAAACATAAAACTTCCCTAAACGAAGACAGCAAAGACAAATATAAAATATCAAAAATATGATAAATAGAAAGTGTAAAGGAGCAAAAGAACAATGATATATAGAGAAATGTAAAGAAATAGAAGATTTAACAAAGATTGGGAGAATTGATAAGGCTTATAACATTATAAAAGAAATAAGCCAGCGAAACAAGACGAGAAGCCCAATTATCAAAAATAAACTTCCTTATATATACTTAGAAGATCTATATAGTGGAAAAGATCTAGATGTCAAGGCTATAGAAGATGAAACAAGATTTGATGTGGAAGAATTTGGTCCAACTATATTAAAAGATGAATTTGAATGGACATTAAATGAATTGTCGACTAACAAGGCACCAGGCTTTGATAACATCCCCTCAGAATTAATAAAATATTCAGGAAACATAACTAAGTCATACCTTTTCAAGATCATAAAGGATATATATATGAAACAGGGATCATTCCCAAAGACTTTACACAATGCCCTATCATTCCCATTCCTAAAGTAAATAATGCAAACAAATGTGAAAATCATTGAAGAATAAGCTTCATATGTCATGCTTCGAAAATACTACTAAAAATTATAACAGACTAACAAAGAAGGCTGAAGAGTATATTGGCAATGACCAGTTTGGATTCAGGGAACAAGAGAAGCAATCCTAGTTCTAAGAACAGTTATTGAAAGAAGATTTTAGAAGAAGAATCAAAATACTCTGATAGTCTTTCTTGACTTGGAGAAAGCCTCCAAGAAGCCCTAATAGAAACAGCCAGAAATAAAACAGAAACCACAATAGCAAGAATATGTAGAGGTGTAAGACAGGGTTGCTCTCTGTCACCCATACTGTTTAATCTCTAGATTGAAGATGCCATAAATAAATTGAAAGAACTAATTGAAACAGGAATTAAAATAAATGGAATTGAAATTAACTGGCTACGGTTTGCAGATGACTTAGCAGTTATAGCTGATAATGAAGGTAAACTAAAATCCACCCTGACAAAGATGCAGGAAATTTTCACACAGTACAGCTTAAAAATGAATTATAAGAAAACAAACGTATTGATTACAAGTAAAGTAAATCCAATGAAAATAAATCTGCAAATAAATAATAACCCAATGCATCAGGTATCTTCTTCTTATGCAGCTTATCCCACTTAAGTAGGGTTGCTGTTTTTAGTGAGTCTCCTCCACATCCTTCTGTTTTGGGCCATAACCAAATCCAAAGTTCTTCATTCTCAATTTCTCCTCTGCCAGCTTCCTGAATCTCTTCTCTCACTGCCTGTGCTTCCTCCTCCTCCTCCCCTGCACATCCATCTCCATGACGGTTCTTCCCATATACTCGTCCTCCCTCCTCATCACATGCCCAAACTATCTGAACCTTGCCTCCTGTATTTTCGCTCCTAAGTTCATAACTTTCACTGTTCTCCTTATATAGTAATTTCTCAGACAAGCCTTTCTGGTCACACTGCACATCCACCTAAGCATTCTCATCTCTGCTGCCTCCATCCTGTTGGTGTTATTTTTCCTCAGGGCTACAGTTTCCATAGCATACATCATAGCTGGTCTCACTACTGCCCTGTAGATTTTGCCTTTTAGATTGATCGGCACCCTCTTATCGCACCATCTCTTTCTCTCTCCCTCCAGTTCCTCCATCCAGCTTATATCCTGCATCCCACTTCCTTCTTAGCCTCTCCATCCTCTTTCACTGTTGAACCTAAGTATCTAAAGTCCCTAACCTTCATGATGACATTTCCCTGTTGTTGTTGTTGTTTTTTTTAATTTTTATCGCATTTTAGCATATACTAGTAATGAATGTATCTCTCAGATGACGAGACCTACGCTGCAATTTTTTCGACTGCGATCTCTGCAGTGTTAAACAGGAAAGGACTTACTGCTGACCCTTGATGCAAACGAACTGTCATTTGAAAACTTTCTGTCTCTCCCAGGCAGGTCCGAACTCTTGTCTTCACATTTCTGTACATCTCCTGCACCAATCTGACATATTTCTCTGGTATCTCCTTCTTCAGACAACTCCATACTTCTTGCCTTGGCACTTTATTGTATGCTTTCTCCAAATCAGTAAACACAAGATGTAAACAACAGGTATCCTCCTTTAAATATCTTGGAAGTGTTATCATGGAAGTTGGAAGAAACCAATCAGATATTAACACGAATAATCTTGGCCAAAAAGGCATTCTAAAATAGAAGAAACATTTTCACCAGTAAAGGACTTGGCATCCAGCTCAAAAAAAGGCTAGTGAAAACATATATATGGAGCATTGCATTATATGGTTGTGAGGCCTAGATGCTAATAAAACAAGACATCAAAAAGTTGGAAGCATTTGAACTTTGGTGCTGGAGAAAGATGATGAAAATTTGTTGGATTCAAATAAAAAGTAATGAAGAAGTTCTAAATATAATTCATGAAGGGCAGTCACTGATGAACCACATCAATAAGAGAAGAAAAAACCTAATTGGACATCATTTGAGGCATGGGGGGACTGATTACAGAAATAATGGAGGGGACTGTAGAAGGAAAGAGGCTACAGGGAAGACCAAGAATTTCATATATAAACAACACAATGATGCTATCTGCCTCTGAGAGTTATGAAGAGATAAAAAGGAGGTCACAAGACAGGATGTTATGACCTGCTGCTATAACTAACCAATCTTCAGATTGATGCATCAGAGAAGAATCAACCAAAGGTAAAAAAACTTTCTACAAGATTTGCATATGTTCTTTTCTGGTAAACTGTTGGATTCCATGTTCATGTAATTTAAATTATTATGGACAGATTGGCCTTTCTACAAACATTAGAATATAAGGACTGTATGATTTTTCCATATGGAAAAATTGGTATTTGTGAAATATACCTGGGTATATGTCATATGATTAAGTGGACCACTTGGCCTTACTGCTTGAAAATACATTTTTGATCATTTCTAAATATAACCAAACATGGATATGCAAATATCCATGTTTGGTTATTAAAGAATCCTGTGAGGCATTCCTCTTTAGGCAGTCACAATGTTCTCTGTATGTCTTAACCAATTTTGTATCATTACTGTCTTTTTCTAGTAAGAGTAACAGAAATTTATACCTATCAACCTTGCATCCAATGATGCAATTTGAATTACTACCAAAATATTAGTAAAGTAATTAAGCTTTACTTTTATATTAACTAGTATCTTTTATTTTTGTTTGTTTAAAAATGCAACACATATCCAAACAAATTTAATGCTTGGAATCTATGGATGTTATGGTTTTATTTTTCTTAGTGAAATATAATAATTTTCAGGTTTTTTAATTTTTGTAAAGCTCTTGACCATTATAGACAAAATTAACATTATTAATCTTTTCTCATGAAGTAATAATTATTAATAATTATTACTTCATGTTGGTTATTAATTTATTTATTTATCTAGATCAGATAAAAACCTTGAAAGATAGACATGCAGAATTAATTAAAGAACTAGAGAATCTACATGAAAAAGAAGTGAGTAGCTTGTATATATTCAATGTATTGTAAGTTAGGGCTCTGCCATTGTCCACAAGGCTAAAAATTCTGACAAGTAGGATATGCTGTGGACCTGATAGGAAGTGCTGTATGAAAATTTTTAAAATCAAAAGGAAGTTCCTCCTCTCCTCATCAAACATGTCATGAAACAATCCTCTTCCTATCTATTATAATCATGCTAATAGAAATAAAATCTTACCTAAAAATCTTTTGTCACTATAGGGGATTACTTAACGCTAAAATGGAAGATCACCACCACATAATCTCCAATGAATGAGCAAATGGACCAGGACTTTCTAGGCATCGGTTCTAAACCCGATGCCTCATCTTTCCATGATGTTTATCCAGTTAGCAGTGAGCACATGAGAATGGGCTGACAATTAAAGCCTTATTATTATTGTATGGGTATCTCCATGGAGTTGTTGATTCCATGTAGATATATTGCAAGAGACCCATTATTCACACAACACCTATTATTATTATTATTGTTGTTGCACTGGCACTTCCATGGAGTCCTAAGACTCATCGTGGGAGACCCAAACTATCACCACAGTATCTATCATACCTCCCCTTGACATTAACAGAAAAGCACTAACAGCTGACTCAGGCAACCCATTCTATTCATTCACCACTCCCCAAGTGAAAAATCTAGTCTTCACACCGCTGCTAACCACACTCTTACCCAACTTCCAGGGATGATGTCTAATTCTGCCCCCTCTAGCCAAGTGCTGAAACATTTCCCCTGCATCAGTCCTATAAAAGCCCTTAAGTCACTTAAATGTTTCTATCATATCCTTCCCCCTTTTACCTAACAAGCAGAGATAATTCCCTTATCTCTGCTTGTTAGTGTGTTCTTCAATAACAAGTAGTCCTGTGAGCTGTCCTGGCTACTTTAGCAGTGTGCTTTCTAAACTTCTGCTACTTCTCTATTACAATCTCAAAAATTGCTGGTTTCATCAATTTCCTGGAGTACAGTTCCCTCAATGTGATACACAGCTTGTATCTTTGTGTTCCAAAATGTCTAAGTAGGTGCCAATTCCTTGCATATTCTCATAATATATGGGTTGATATGTCATCTAAGCTCTAGGCCATGGTCGCATTAAGGTTCTGCAATATCATATACACATCCAGTTAATCTACCTCTGTGCTTCCATTAGTCATTGTTACATTTGGCACTGGAATACCTCCATATGGATGGTTGCAAAATGATCACTCAGTAATTCAACTATTTCATTTGCTTGTGTTACCTTCCTACCACTAGCTGTTAAAGTCATCTTTCCATAATAATTCTTATGTTTACTTGCCACAGAGTGAAAAACTCTTTGGAATTTATTTTTGACCCTTTCAGCTAGCTTCCTCTCATAATCACTTTTGGCCATTGTAACTATACAGGTTACACTTCTTGCCTGTGCTTTGTACTGTTCATAAGCTTACTGATCACTTTTCATTATATTTCCTCCACAACTTTTTCTACAATCCCTGCTTAATGATGCATCTCATTTATATTATTCCTACCTGATTTATCATATTCACTGTGGGTATATGGTCCTTGACCATTTCCAGTGCACTGCAAACATCTCTCTCTTCCTATTCCTTATGCTGTGGAACTACTATAAGCTGACTGCTCAGTTTTGTCATAATTACCTGCTTTGTAATACTACATATACTCATTCTGAATTTATAGCTTGTATATATTCAATGTATTGAATTATGAATTTATTTTGAACTCATTATGATTTGGCTGTGGCTACATTAGTAACTGCTAAATTATTATGGAAAGATAACTTTAAGAGCTAGTGGTAGGAAGGTAACAGTGCATGGGAAATGGTCAAGGACCATATACCCACAGTCAATAGGATAAATCAGGTAAGAGTAATATAAATGAGATGCATCATTAAGCAGGGATTGCAGAAAAAGAAAAAGTTGTGGAGTAAATATAAAGAAAAGTGATCAGTAAGCTTATGAACAGTACAAAGCATAGGCAAGAAGAGTAACATTGCCCATAGTAAAATTTTGCCCATTGTATAGTACAATGGGCAAAAGTTATTATTATTATTATTCCGGGCAACTCCAAGGAGTCGACAGACTCATCAAGGGAGGCCCTAACACATGTCAAGAACAACTATTCGACTTTCACACAGTATCTATCATACCTTGCCTTGAACTCATTCACGGTCGTAGCACCCACAACAGAGTCTGGCAGCTTATTCCACTCATTCACCACTCTCCAAGTAAAAAACCTAGCTCTAATACTGTTGTTAACCACATTCTTGCCCAGCTTCCATGCATGGCCATTAGTCCTCCCACCACCATTCCTATTTTCAAAAATATCTTCTGGATTAATCTTATAGAAACCCTTCAGTAATTTGAATGTCCCAATCATGTCACCCCTTTTCCGCCTATCGACCAATTTTTGCAACCCACAAATCTTCAACCTATTCTCATAAGGTTCATTCCACAGACCTGCTATCATCTTGGTCACTCGTCTCTGGTTCCTCTCCACTTCCTCCCCATCACGAAGAAATCCTGAGAAGGCTCGATACAGAGGAACAATAACTTGTTTGTCTCTGCATCTTAAAGTATTTTTCAGAAGCCAAGTGATTTGATGAGCTGATTTAGCCACTTTTGCAATGTGCCCCCTAAACTTCAATTCCCTATCCACCAACACTCCCAAATCCCTGGCCTCATCAATCTCCTGGAGTACGGTTCCACCAATGTGATATACTGCTGCTATTCTTTTCACCCCAAAATGCATAACCTTACACTTTGCCACATTAAATTGACATTCATTTTCCTTAGCCCAGTCCTCCAAACTATCCAAATCATCCTGTAAAATTTTGACATCCTGTGCACTCACAGTTGCTTTGCTCTACCCAACTTTGCATCATTAGCAAACAAGTGAACACTTCCTCTCAGATCCTTTCCTATATCATTGATGAACAAATTGAAAAGTAGTGGTCCAAGAACAGAGCCCTGCAGCACACCACTAGTTACAAGCCATCTTTTGGACTCAACTCCTGAATAAACCACTCTCTGGTATCTCTCCATCAACCACCCTCCTATCCATCTCACCAACCCTATATCCATCCCCATCTACTCCAGTTTACTGATTAGGGTTCCATGTGGTATCCTGTCAAAGGCCTTGGCAAGGTCCAGTAGAATTACTGTAAACCCATTACCCTTATCCAGTTCAGCCGTCACTGTGTTATAAAACGTGAGCAAGTTACTGAGGCATGATCTACCCTTCACAGAACCATGTTGTCCCCTATACGATATCCCATTTTCATCTATCCAATCCTGTATTCTTTTCTTGACTAATTTCTCTAAGATCTTGACAACGATTCCTGATATGCTAATCAGTCAGTAATTTACAACAGCAGTCTTGGAACCACCTTTATGCAGTGGCCAAGTGGCCTCTTTCCACCCCCTCGGGACTAACCCAGACCCTAGACTCAAATTAAACAAAACGGTCACAGGTACTGACAATTCTTTAGCTGCTTCTCATACGACATGAGCTGGTATACCATCCAATCCCACAGATATATTGACATTGAGGTTATGCAATAGACTACTCACCTCCACTTCATTCACCACAATTCCCGTATATCTACTGGTTCATTCATTTCTGCAATGTCACCACATGGATGATATATTCTTGCAAAGTGCTCACTCAGTAACTCAACTATATCAGCTGATTCAGTTACCTCCCTACCATCGGCATTCTTTAAAATCATTCTGCCATATACATTTTTCTTTTTATTTGCAACATATCGAAAAAACTGTTTAGGATTCTCTTTAGTCTGCATGGCCAATGTTCTTTCGTAATCCTTTTTTGCTGTTCTTACCACACTCATTACCTTTCTGGCCTGCGCTTTATACTGTTCATGTGCCTGCTGGTCATCTTTGTCCTTAAATTCCCTCCATAGTTGTTTCTTTTTTTTGCAGCTCAAGCTTAATCGTGTTATTCATCAATTTAACCCCTACTTGATTTATTATTTTGAATCTAGGTATACAGTCAGTCATTGCTTCATGCAAACACTTCTTAACTGCCTCCCATGCACTATCAACTTCTAGTCCTTGCAGTTGTACATGCCATGGTACTGAACCAATCAAACTCCTAAGCTTGTCATACTTTCCGACCCGATAATTCCACATGTACCCTGTCTTAATTGTAAATTCTACACCTTTAGCCACCTCCCAAGTCAAGACCCTATGATCACTCTCACCAATTGGTGGCAGTGTCGTCATATTTGTTACAGCCAAATCCTCAGATGTAATTACCAGGTCAAGCACTCTCTGATCCTTAGTATTTTCCATTACATGCTGTCGCAGATAGTTATCCCTTAATAAACGCATAAAATCCAATTCCTTCCTCCCGTGTGTCCTCTCCTCTCCTCACTCCAATCAATGTGACCATAGTTGAAATCTCCCATAATAATTACCCTCCTTCCACTCATTTCTTCTATTTGCTTGTGCATACTGTCTCCACCATCTTTTCCATCACCTGGTCTATAGCAGCACCCAATTGTATATTTTGTTCTGCTAGCCACAATCTCACACCAAATGGCCTCAAATGTGCTGTTTTCTCTATCCTGCAATTCAACTTCTATTCTCCTTGGCTGGAGCTCATCAGCTATCATCAACAATACTCCTCCTCCCCCCCATTTTATTCTCCCTGTCATTCCTGAACACACTATACCCATCACATTCAATCCCATTAGCTATATCATCTACAGTCAGCCATGATTCACTAATGCCAATAATCTGTGGTCTGGAAGTGCCACCCATGGCCAAAAACTCTTCCTTCTTGTTCTTAATACTCCTAGCATTAGTGTTCATGAATTTAAGACCTCCATTAGCCCCATCCCTACCTTGATGCCTTATATTAACTATCCCATTCTGATTTGTTGTCCTTATTCGCTCAGACATACTATACTCATTCATACATTCAACTTCCTCCCTAAGGTCTGTATATCTACCCCCCCCCCCTTAATAAATCTAGTTTCCCTGATTTTGCACATCCACTACATTCAGCAACACTTTTTCAAGTCTCCTTACACTGAATCCATTCAAATGCAAGCCATCCATCTTATATAGATCCTTTCGCCCATTGAACTCACTCCACACGTCCACAAATTTCACACCACTTGTCATACATAATCCACGCATAAAGTCATTTGCAACTATGACTTTATCGACTTTCCTTTTAAACACTTCGCTGTCATACCGTGGTAAAAGACTAATCATCCTAACTCTCTCACTCTTTTCTTTTGCTACCTCAAACAATTCATTCAGGTCCTCTATCATTTCCATTTTATCTCCTTTCAAATCATTCGTACCTGCCACAACAATCAATTCTTTCACCCTTTCCTTTTGCTCTCTAATAGACTCAGTTACATCCTTTATGGTCGCACCAGGTTGGTACGATTTTGTCAGTTTCTCTACTAACACATCTCATACTAACGAGTCTCCATACTGCACTCTCTCCTTCATTTTGTTTACGTTCACACTCATACGCTTATTTTTCCTATCATACTTTTTATTATTGGCTGGTACACTCAGTCGACTTTTGTTCATATGCTCTAGCTGCCGCTTTGCCCTTTGTGTCACTCCGGTCAACAATGCGATCTCACTCATTGCATCTATCTCATCTTTTTTATTCTCTGTAAAACCATTAATTTGCTCTGAATTAATACCATCATTCACACTTTCTACATTCACGCCCTCACAGTTCTCTAGTACAACCTCACCATTTCTTGTCATATCACTATTTTCTTCATTCTGAAGTTTGACAAAAATATCACACTGTTCGCAGTGCATGGGAAATGGTCAAGCACCATATACCCACTGTCAATAGGATAAATCAGGTAGGAGTAATATAAATGAGATGCCTATGCTTGCCTATGCTTTGTACTATTCATAAGCTTACTGATCACTTTTCTTTATATTTTCTCCACAACTTTTTCTTTTTCAGCAATCCCTGCTTAATGATGCATCTCATTTAATTACTCTTACCTGATTTATCATATTCACTGTAGGTATACGGTCCTTGACCATTTCCAATGCACTGCGAACATCTCTCTCTTTCTATTCCTTATGCTGTGGGACTACTATAAGCTGACTGCTCAGTTTTATCATAATTACCTGCTTTGTAATACTACATATACTCATTCTGAATTTATAGCTTGCATATATTCAATATATTGAATTATGAATTTATTATGAACTCATTATGAATTTAGCTGTGGCTACATTAGTAACTGCTAAATTTTTATACAATAGCAAGATTCTGCACTCCCTAACTTTGAGTCTCTCCATTACTTGTTAGCTTGGGGTATTTTCTTCACAACTTTTTCTGCAATCCCTGCTTAATGATACATCTCATTTATATTACTCCTACCTGATTTATCCTATTGACTGTGGGTATATGGTGCTTGACCATTTCCCATGCACTGCAAACATCTCTCTCTTCCAACTTTTGCCCATTGTACTATACAGGTTACTCTTCTTGCCTATGCTTTGTACTGTTCATAAGCTTACTGATCACTTTTCTTTATATTTCCTCCACAACTTTTTCTTTTTCTGCAATCCCTGCTTAATGATGCATCTCATTTATATTACTCTTATGTGATTTATCCTATTGACTGTGGATATACGGTCCTTGACCATTTCCCATGCACTGCGAACATCTCTCTCTTCCAGTTCCTTATGTCGTGGG
This sequence comes from Typopeltis vanoorti, assembly GCF_054136105.1. Taxonomy (NCBI): domain Eukaryota; kingdom Metazoa; phylum Arthropoda; class Arachnida; order Uropygi; family Thelyphonidae; genus Typopeltis; species Typopeltis vanoorti. The sequence continues at coordinate 40,598,862 of NC_143557.1, forward strand.
ACTACTATAAGCTGGCTCCTCAGTTTTGTCATAATTACCTACTATTTAATACTATATATACCCCTTCTGAATTTTCTGTTCAGAAAATTAGTAACTGCTAAATTCTTTTATACTATGGCAAGATCCAGCACTCCCTAACTTTGAGTCGCTCCATTAGTTGTTAGCTTGGGAGTAGATACCTCTTAGCAGCTGTACAAATTCCTTTTCCTTACCTCACTGTGACTTTCTCCTTTCAGTCTGTCCCCCATAGTTGAAGTCTCTCATCATAATTACTCTGCCTGCTCTTGTGCTTATTTGTCAGTGTATGCTGTTCATGTATTCTGTAGAACATCTGTATGCATAGTTAAAGTTTAATTTATTATTATTTATTAAATCCTGTCATTGATTTTGCCAGTTGTAAAAATAGGCTGCCATTGGTATCAGATTTCTATACTGAAATCTAAGCACACAAGTGAGATCCTAGATAATTCTCTCATATTTTTAAAATTCAATCCCAACTGCAACAACAATTAAGTGAATTGAGTCTTCACTCTTCTATATACAAAAAATGAAAAACAGTTTAATAATACTGAGACACATTAAAAAATATAGAATATTTTGAACTTTAACTACTATAATTCATCTTAAAATGTAAAAAATAAATATTTAAATGTAAAATCAGGACCTTACAGTTGAATGACTCCTGATATTTGGGATGTCCTCAAGAGAATCACTGTCGACTTGGTTAAATATAGTCTGGAAACAAAAAAAAAACCTCATAGCTAAACTTCATAAATTGATAGAGCCGCACAATTTGAGCAGCTAACTGCAAGTTAGCACTATCTGTTGTTGAGCAACGACTCGCACAAAACCACATCATCAGCCTGCTCTGCCACACTCTCAACAATAGTGAACTCTTGCTACTTTATAAAGACCCATAGTTTGCAATAACAATGAGAATAATTAACAGTTGGATTTTATGTAACAAACTGAAAGAAGCTTAAATTCCTGGTAATGCTGCAATTGTTCTGAGCTGGACAACATATAAGAAAGTTTATTTTTCACTTGGTTAGACTATAATAAATTTAGTTTAATCCTTTATCCAAGTGTGAGCAAACAAAGTTTGCACCTGAAAGTATCTTTAGGACTGGGGTAAGGTGGTACAACACCGGGCAACTCATTGCAAAGGTGGAGCAAGCTAACAGCACTCCTATCTCAGTATCTCCCATAATGCAAAACACATCTTCTTGCAGATATGTATAATGTTATGCATTAAGGGAAGGGCCACTACCCAGACTAGTTTTGACCTTTATTGAGGTCTCTTCAGTGGGAGCCAGGCCCAAATGGAGATACCAGGCAGAAGCATTAGCAAGGTCATCTCTACCTATAGGAGTTGCCAAACGGTGTGCCACCTTTTTATTAAATTACTCTGGATTTAGAGAAAGATGTTGAAAGTTTATTTTTCACTTGGTTAGACTATAATAAATTTAGTTTAATCCTTTATCCAAGTGTGAGCAAACAAACTTTGCACCTGAAAGTATCTTCAGGACTGGTGTAAGGTGGTACAACACCGGGAAACTCATTGCAAAGGTGGAGCAAGCTAACATCACTCCTATCTCACTTGGGCCTGGCTCCCACTGAAGAGACCTCAATAAAGGTCGGAACTAGTCTGGGTAGTGGCCCTTCCCTTAATGCATAACATTATACATAACCGCAAGGAGATGTGTTTTGCATTATGGGAGATACTGAGATAGGAGTGATGTTAGCTTGCTCCACCTTTGCAACGAGTTGCCCGGTGTTGTACCACCTTACTCCAGTCCTGAGGATACTTTCAGGTGCAAACTTTGTTTGCTCACACTTGAATAAAGGATTAAACTAAATTTCTTATAACATATAAGAAGCTATATAAGAAAGGTTCACATCTTCGTTATATAGCTTTCATGAATTATGTGGGAGGGGGGGGGTATGTTTTTTGCATGGGAATGGTGGGTGGTTGGAATTCATTGCATGGGAGTTGAAGTTCATGGAGATCTAATGATGATAAGAATAATAACATGAAATAAAAATAAACAGTTATATTATCTCTGCCTGTATGATATCCTGGCTGCACCATCATTCAGTAATGCATCTTGTTTTTCTGCTGCGATTTCACCATCTCAGTATTAAAAAGTTATAATGTTATTGTGCCAAGGCATATGCAATTGACAGAAAATGAAACATTATAGTGATGCTCGTAGGGTGAATCTGGGTTTTTTTTGGGAAGGGGGAACAGTTTTTCTTTTGAATTATATATTATCTCATTTGAGCTTATCTCCTTTTTATTGCAATAAATCACTGACTATTCATTAGTATGTTCTACCATATTTACTTGAATATAACTTGCACTTTTTTCCCCAAAATTAAAGTTAAAAAATTGTCGTGCAAGATATATGCGAGGATTTTCGTCAACTAAACTTTTTCAGGAAAAAACTAAATTGATATAATTAAATCCTCAGCATACATTATATAATTTATAATTGCTCACATTATTTATAAAATGAATGCATTTAAATTTTAATTATCAACGTTATTTACTCGATCAACCACTCACCTTCATCACTCGATATATTTGAATCTTTAGCAGCAATGCTTCTGTAATTAAATTAAAACAGTTTGCTTGTCCATTTATCATTTTGGAATAATTTCTGTTTATGCCAATATCGCATGTTAAACTCAGTCACTAAACTCATGCCTTGCTGCCTCGATTGCCATGTTTTTCTGCAAAATCAATAACTTTGAGTTTAAAACCAGCACTGTAACTTGAACGTTTTTCAATATTTCAAGCAGAAATTACCAGTAATTTACAAGGCTTGAGATATGTCATGAACAGTCCTTCAAGAATGACTAATGAGAAATGAAAGTGGAGTGCGAAACAGACAGCAGTGGTAGACTGGTAGAGATAGCACAGCTATGAAGACATGCATACAATTGGTGTGGCATTAACAAAAGATTGCACAACTCAGTGACAAAGGCAAGCTGAAGATTGTTTATTTGATGCTCGTGTAGAGCATCGACTGAACTGATTCTCTTCAACCGAATTCCAAAATATCTGAAACTGCCATAACATTCACTATCTATTTCATAAAGTTTTAAACTTTTTTCATCTGTGAGGTGTATGCGTAACTTTTTAATTTCTTTTATTATAAAGTAAAATCAGGGGTGCGAGATATATGCAAGAGTGAGTTATATTCGAGTAAATGCGGTAATAGTCATATATTGAAAAGTTCTTTTTTTGTTATTGTTATATTTATGCGAGGAAAATCTATCCAGAAATCCTCTTCAAAAGTAAATATCAGAGAGCTGATATCATCTGAGTTTTCATAAACCGATATCATATTTATATTAATAGATACTTAGAATTAAAGGTGAAGCAACTCAAATTGAAAAAGGACTAAAGGACAGAATCCAGAACCTTGATCTTCAAAAATTACACTTGGAAAAAGTGAGTATTGAGCTTATAAAGATTGAACTAAGTTTTTACTGTTGATAATTGCTTTAGGAATGAAGAAATAGGGGAAAATTCAATTTGCTCAAACTTGTTATACAGTCACCAATGCAGGCTTTCAAGATGACCACACATTTTGTGTGCTGAACCATTCCCAGCTAGGAATCATTGCAAATCTATTATAGTTCTGCATTGATTTGTAGCTGGGAATGGTTTATAAAAAAAAAATAGTAAATCATGAATTATGTTACTTGATAAGAAAAGTGAAAATGAGAATGGTTTATAAAAAAAGAAATAGTAAATCATGAATTATGTTACTGGATAAGAAAAGTGAAAATGAGAATGGTTTTTTATTTTTCTATAATGTGAAAAAATCGGGCCACTGTGGGTGGTTGGTGATGTGCATATAAAGCCTCTCCTGGTCAAGTCGACTCTGTGTTCTAAGATGTGGCCTGTTTTTATAAAAATGCTCTACTGACTTCAGGGTATCCTTTTACAATGGAAATGCTCTAGTGAACATTCCCACTGAAGTAGGATATTTTTATAGTTGGAGGAAATGCTAAATAGAGCTACTAGGTGACAGATGATCTTCATCTCACGGTGAACCATTATTACCACCTTGTTTATGGGGGGGCGTGAAGTGGCTGTTGGTTCCAGTTTCTTTTGCTCCCCTTATCTCAATATGCTATGTTAAGTGATACCCATCAAGGGCATGCTAAACATATACTGTGGAGATCCAGAACCTCCTCCATCTTTGAGGATACAGCAGTAAAGTAGTTTTCCAGGTCAGCTTCCAGATACTGCATAGCAAGAGGGTACTGCATTCGGGAGCATTCAGCACAAGGAATCTCTTCCTCAACTGCCATGGCTGTTGAGGCAGTGATTCCTTCTGCTGCAGAGATTGTGTTTCTGCTTTTATGTGATCTGATTGTCTTTGCTAGAGGATGTCTCCTTTTTGACCTTCTCTAGCATAAGATTTCCATTCATTATGTATCATTTATCTGCTCTCTAATGCCCACCCTATTCTGATATCTTTGACTTCTTAACATTGAAGCCCAATTTTCTCCAATCCAAATTCCCTAACGTCATCTTCCTTGGTGACTTTAATGCCCACAATTCAAAACCACTTCTCTTTTTCCAATTTCACTGAACTAAGTTAACAGAGAAGTAGAGGTATTTGTTTTAAACAATGACCTAATGCTAATCATCCATTTCCCAACCAGAACTCCTAATAGTCCTCTCGCCATTTCTTCTTAGCCAGTTTCTTTCTAGGTACACTGTTAAGGCAACTACTCCTCTTGGTAACTCAGATCACAATATCATTCAGGTTTCATCTCCAGTAAAAAAAAAAAAAAAAAAAAAAAAAGTTGATAACTGACATCTCCTCTCAGCCATTCATAGTGTGAATGGCTGAGAGGAGATGTCAGTTATCAACTTTTTTTTTTATTTTTAAAGTTGATAACTGTCTTCATATACTTCGACACAACAATGCCATATAGGACGAACTCCAAGATTTTTACTCTTCCTTTGCATTGGTTTGCTGTTTCCATTCTCCTGATTCAGATACTGTGTCTTGTTACAAAAGTCATCCATGTTGGGATGGTGGCATTCATTTACTACTCTGTTCAAAATTTCCAACCTGTATCCAGGCCATGGGTAGCCAAAACTTGCAAATTCATCATTAATGTGGCTAAGTCTGACTTTGAACAGGTTAAATGTAGAAAACTTGCCACCTGTGCCAGTGGTAGTCATGCCTTCTGGTCCTTCGCAGAAGTATTGCATTGTCACCCAAAGATAAAGCTGACCTCCATACATCATTCTCATCCAACTACAGATTAATGACTAAGGCAAATAACTTCTATTTTAACTGGAACATCACATTACATGTTTCCTGTGACATCTGCTAGAAACAGAAGAATCTTGAAAAACCTGGATACCAAAAATGGGTTCTCGTCCTGATGGAATCCTACCAACTGTGTATAAGTGATGTGTTTCTGAACTAATGCCACTTCTTTGTAATGTATACATCATGGAAGCAAGCCCATATACAATCAATTAAAAAAAAAAAAAGTTGATAACTGTCTTCAAACCATCAACCTATTGCTCTCACCTGTGTTGTCTAAAGTAAAGAGAATGTCATAAGCAGTCATCTTATCTTTTTACTTATCGTAAATAAGTAAAACTACTTATTTAAGGCCTATAAAACTACATATATTACAGGCCATGACCAGTGACAACAATAATTAATTACAAAATAGAATGCGAATAATGAATTGATTTGAAAAGTAAGAGCCACATGATGTTATGCATAAAACAGGTATAACTGAGGAAATATTGCAATATTAATTATTCATTAGCTGTTTAAAAAAAAAATATTGATGTGTGATTAGAATAAGTCACTCATCTCTGAATCTTCTCGACAAGTAAATGGTAGAGTAGATTAAGAGATGAGTGACTAAGCTGGTGACAGGTCTGTGGAATGCTCCCTATGAGGATAGGGGGCATTCCACTAAATTGTATTTATTAAGAATTCTTGAAATGGGTTCTGAGATGCCAGAAATGTATGGGATTGAAACTTGATGTACTGTTTCCTTGTTATTTGAGTTAGGATTATAGAAATTAAAAAGCTGTTGTTGGGTGCTTTCTGAGAAGCCATTGAGTTTCATATATTGTTTGATGCTTATGAGTTCCTGCAGTAATAGTTGAGATACAGAACAAATAGTATGAGCATGTTGCAGTAAAGTTTTTATAATTCCAGTCTTCTGTAACATATGGTGAGCTGATTGCTGTTGAATGTAGCATCCAGTAAAAGTAGGCTTTGATAAATAGAAGTACAGGTAACCCGTGTATAACATGGTCCTTCAAATTGTAGACTCTTTATCTTTTCATATGGTTTACGCCGTGCGACTTAAAAATCAAATTTTATTTCGTTAAATTTGTGTCTGTCCGTATTCCGCGTGTAGTTATAAGTAGTGAATTAATATTAGGGGAAATACCCTTTAGCATGCATGTAAGTCAATTGTTTACTGTGTAAAGTGTTTATTGTAGAAAATTGTCTTCGTTTTCTGCCAGGAAAGCGCATTAAAAATCATAAGTGTGTTAATCTCAAGCTGAGCACTTTATTTTCTGGTGAGTTACATACATAATTAATATGTAATGCTTTTTTTATGTAAAGAAATTATTTTTATAGTAATGGCCACAAACTCCAATGAAAGGGAAAAACCAACATGGAAAAGAAAATTCATTTCTCTCGAATTAAAATTAAAATAATGGATCGGTTAAAAAATGGAGAAAATCCAGGAGTTGTTGCAAGGACTTTGAATTTAAATGAATCAACAATTCGAACAATCAAACAAAATGAACATAAAATCCGAGAAAGTGTTTATTGCTGGGTCAATGATACATGCAAAGTGCGTTGCTCGTGTACGCAATATTCTTCTAATAGGTAAAATGGAGAAATCGCTAATGATTTGAATAGAAGATTGCACTCAAAAGAAAATTCCTTTGGATGGAAATCTTATTAAACACAAGGCTCTCAAAATTGATAAGCATTTATAGTGAAGATCAGGTGTTCAATGTGGATGAATCCAGGTCAGATTGGAAAAAAAATGCAAAAACGCACCTATATTTCGAAAAATGAAAGATCAGTTCCTGGATTTAAAGTTTCCAAAGATAGAATTACTCTACTGTTTTGTAGTATTGCATCAGGTGATTACATGACAAAAACAATGTTTATTAACCGATGCTCAAATCCTCGTGCTATGAAAGATTAAAATATGCACTTTGTTTTGTTTTGCCTGAAACATTTATGCATTATGTACAATGAAGTTTACACACAATTTGTAATTTTTATAATTTTATATTATGTATTTGTTTCATAGTTTATATGTTTTCTTAACTTTCATGAATTCATCGTCGTCGTCATCCGGTAGCATCCTCTAGCAAGAGACTTGCAGCAGATGAGCAGCTCTTCTCCATTTCTCTACATGAATTACCTGAATTAAATAAAAATATATTTTTGTTGGATATGTCATTGTTTATATAATTTAAAAAAAAAAAAAACGATTTCGGAACATAACCCTACTTTTTCTATGTGATCTGAGTCTCGCATAACGTGATTTATATAACATGCCATTTCTATGGAACCTAACATCCGCATTATACGAGGATTACCTGTAAGTCATTATCATCATGTGTGTCAACGATTTAGGCCTAGCATGGCCTGTTCCGGCCTTAGAAGTCATCGTTTAAGAGGATGTCTTAAACGTTCTTGTACTTTAAGGCTTGTTTTGATAATCTTTCTGTTTTCATTCTTTGAATGTGTTCCATCCATTTATGTTTATATTTTTTAATTTTTTCTATTACTGGTTCTTGGTTTAATTCTTTCATAATTTCTTCATTTCTTTTTGATCAAATAGGGTATACTTGCAGTTTTTCTCATAAACTTTATTACTGCTTTTGTTAGTCTTTGTTTGTCTTTACCTGTAAGTAATTCACCTAATTGTGAGCGGAGGAGTTGAATATCTAAAAAGGACAATTTATTGTCTTTTTTTTTTCATTTCTCGTATTCTCTTTTCTATGTTCTGTAGAAAAGAGAATACAGGAACACTAATCTTAAATTCTCTTCTTCTTCTTCTTTGAGTGCCATCTCCTATCGGACGTTAGTGACCACCTTTGCAAATTTTGAGCGATCCTCAGCCACTCTGAACGGTCCCTCAGAGCTCATGCCAGTCCACTGTTTGTTGTCTGCCAGCCAAGATTTTCTTTGTCTTCCTTGTCCTCTTCTTCCATTTATCTTCCCTTTTATAATCAATTGAAGTATATTATATTTTTCATTATGAAATGAGTGATCAAGATATGCAGTTTTCCTTCTTTTTATGGTATCTAAAAGTTCACGTGATTTCCCTATTTGTTCCAGTACTTCTTGACTGGACGTTTTTGCTGTCCATGGGATTTTTAACATTCTTATGTTATAACTACATCTCAAAGGCTTCAAGCTCTTAAAGGTCCAAGTTTCTGCACCGTACAGCAGTACAGACCATGGGTGCTCTAAGCTCTAAATTTAAATTGTGGTTATGCAGTCCTGATTTCACCAGGAGAAAATTTTTTTCTTGCCATTTCAATTCTAACTTTTATTTCCATTTCTGGATTACATTATTCATTTATCCAGCATTTGAGATATTTAAACTTTGTCACTTTTAATATTTGTTTCCAATTTAAAGAAAGTGCTGAAATAAGAATTGGTTTCTTGCTTATGACATGAATTTAGTTTTGGTGATATTTATTTTTAATCCCATTTTGTTCACTCTCTTCGTTCACTAGTTCCAGGAGATTTTGAAGATCCTGAATATTGTCAGCCAAGAGTTATCACCATATTGGATGTTACTGATGATTTCACCATTTATGAGGGTAGTATGAAACGTTCTTGGCCTCAACCATAGATGGCAACACTATCGGCACAATTTTTTTTTTTAAATTGGTATATCTATCATAAGCATCCATGTGAAATTGCAAGTCATTCTATCAAGTAGTTTATTTTATACAGCTGTCTGAAGCAAAAGTGTTGTCTGTATCCCTAGATAAAATTGAGTATCGTGCGGTTATAAAATTCTTTGTATAAGAAGGCTTAATGCCAAAAGAAATTCATTTAAAGCTCATAAAAGGTTATAGGCACTTTTCTCCATTTTCAACAATTAAGAAATGGGCTGCCGAGTTTAAACATGGCCACATCAGCCTTGAAGGTGATCCACGTGAAGGACGTCCAATAAGTGTAACAACACCAGAAATCATTGATCAAGTGCATGATATGGTATTGGATACCGGCGAGTCAAAATGCATGAAATTGCTGAGACTATAGGCATTTCAAAAGAACATGTAGGATATATTTTGCATGAAGAATTGCAAATAAAAAAACTTTGTACAAGAATAGGTGCTGCGCTTGCTCACAGCAGATCAAAAACGCACTCACATGAAAATCTCTGAACAGTGCTTGGAGCGTTTTAACAATTTTGTTCACTCTTTTGTTCAATTTTGTTTTAACAAGAATAAAACTGATTTTGTGTGTCGATTTATTACTACGGATGAGGATCGGATTCACCATTACACACCAGAATCCAAGCAGCAGTCAAAACAGTGGACAGAAGCCGGTTGTTTGGTGCCAAAGAAGACAAAGTCAGTTCCATCAGCAGGAAGGGTCATGGCATCAGTGTTTTGGGATGCTAAAGACATTTTGTGTATTAATTATCTTGAAATGGATAAAACAATAACCAGGGAATATTATTCCAATCTTTTCACCAGAATAGACTAAAAAAATTCGTGAGAAAAGACCAGGTTTGCAGAAGAAAAAATCATCTTTCATCAGGACAATGCACCTGCCCACAAAGGTGTTTTGGCAATGGGAAAATTAAGGGATCTGCACTATGAATTGTTGGAACATCTACCCTATTTCCCAGATTTGGCTCCCTCTGACTTCTGTCTCTTCCCAAAACTAATACTCTTTCTCACTGGTGAGCGTTTTTCTTCTAATCAAGAGGTGATTGCAGCTGTAGAGGGGTATTTTGCAGATCTTGCTGAGAACCACTACAGGGATAGGATAATGGCACTGGAGCATCACTGGAATAAATGTATTAGTCTTAAAGGAGATTATGTTGAAAAATAAAAATAATTTTGAAATTATAAATTAGTTTTTCATTGTTAGGCCGAGAACTTCTCAGACCACCCTCGTACATTAATCCCTTCCTCCCTTCCTTTTGAGATTTTTTGAAATATGGCTTCTGAATATATATAAAAAAGAAGAGGTGACAGCACACATGCTTGCCTTACTTACTCTATACAAACTTCCCTCACCGACCTTGGAACACTACTCTACCATTTTTGGATTAGTGCACCTAAACCCTCTTAAATTCTCAGTGCTCTTTAGAAGAGAGCATTTAGTTAATTAATAGCCCATTTTTTTACATACCCTCTTAATTTGCTGTCTGACAGTTTCTACATTGGGTCTCTTATACAAATATTCCCATGAGTGTTGTTCTGCAAACCTAGCATCCCTTAGCCTTCCTCCCCCCCTCCATTTCTGCTTAGCTTATAGCAACAAAAGCAACAGTTGTCCAACATCCGTTTACAGTTGAACTGCTGGCTTACCAAACCAGTTACTTCTGGTCACCATTCATTCCATCAAACTCATAAATTATATATTTAGTTTCAGTCCATTTTTGCCACGAGTTGCCCCAGTCCTGAAGATACTTCAGATGCAAATTTTGTTTGCTTACACTTGGATAAAGGATTAAATTAAATATATAATTTATAGTCTAACCAAGTGAAAAAACTTCCAACATCTTTCTCTAATCCAGAGTAATTTAATAATAAGAGTGTGACACCTTTTGGCAACTGGCATATGGAAATATGACTTCCGCATTGCTTCAACCTTGGTATCACCTCTGGGTCTGGTTCCCACTGAAGAGACCTCAATAAAGGTGGAAACCATTCTGGGTAGTGACCCTTCCCATGATGCATGGCATTATACATGTCTGCAAGGAGATGTGCTTCGCATTATGGGATACTAAGGAAAGTGATCAGAACTCAGTCCACCTTTGCCACAAGTTTCCTCAGTCCTGAAGATACTTCAGATGCAAACTTTTGTTTGCTTACACTTGGATAAAGGATTAAACTAAATATATAATTTATAGTCTAACCAAGTGAAAAAACTTTCTCCATCAAACTCGGTTCTGTGGAATAGACCTACCCAAGAGTATAGCTTCCACTGCTTTAAGTACATGACATGTTTAAATATATACTAGAATAACATAAACCATCACAAAATGATAGAAATAATTTGTATTTAAAAAAAAAAAAAATTAATGGTGGAATGACTCATTTCTGAATACATAATAATTTTAAATAGATGACCTGGAGCTACATTTTTATGAAATTTATTTATTTTTTATTTTAATTTAATTTTTTTTTTTCAGGAAATAAGTAAGTTAAATATTGAAATGTTATCAGAAAAGGCCCACACTGATGAATTATTGATGCAACAAAGTCAAAAGCTGAAAAATGAAGCGGTTAGTGCATTTGAAATATGTTAATTTTTATTACTTAAAAATTTTGAAAGCAGGTACTTTTTTTATCTTCCTACAGTCAGCACTCACTATAGTGCAAACGCCATTATAGCAGACTTTCTCACTATAACAAAACCATTTCTGTGGTGCAAGTGGACTGAGATTATTTACTTGAGAATTACTTGAGAATATTCAGTTATATAGAAATTACACAAATAAAAATATTATGTAATGTAACATTTCTGTGCTATAAATCTTTGAAGATTTAAAGAATGAACCATAATTTGCCAATATTTCAAGCTTTTATAAATTTGATTTGCATAGTTCCATATACCACCACTATCAGTAACTGCAACTAGTCATGATATTTTCACCACTATGATCTACACTTCTCTTACAGTTATGGGGGAGTTTTCTATTCACTGCAGTCATTGCTCTCTCCTTCCTTCCAGCAACAGTCTCTTCAACTGACTCACATCAAAACCATTTAAATGCAGTCCATCTGTTATACAGTTTTATTCATCCCACATGTTCACAAACTGCACTGCTTTCTCCTTGCACAGCGCTGCAAGCATACCATTCATAATCTTTGATCTCTGCCTCAACTCACTGTTTCATACCTGGGCAAAAGTACCACCTTACATACCACACAGTTATCTTTTACCCTCCTCAGCAACTTCCTGATATCCAAACTTGTGTTCTCCTTGTTCCCAACCAAATAATTTTTAGTTAGGAACAAGGAGACCACTTTGCTTGATTACTCCTCATATCCAATGGCTCTATCACTCTGCTCATTCTACTTCCAGAAAAACTAACCTTTTCACTTACTATAACTCTAAAATTGAATCCCCATACAGGGCTAGCTACTCTCAAATCATTCAATACCTATTTCAAATGACCCTTTTTCATTCTATTCTTCCTCACACTTTCATGTAAATATGTAATTCTCATCATTTTACTCCTCATATACTTTTTCTCTTCCCTCATCTGCACTAACTTCACTTTTATCCATTATGTACACTATGATATATTGCCTGTGTGCATTTACCTGTGTGCACATTGTTCCCTGATGATGATGACCATTTGGCAAAATTTTGGAAGTATTAAATTATTTTAATTAAATATCTTCTACTTCAAAACAGCCTTCTGAAAAATGTCACTGTGTAGAAGGATTTGACTGACAATATGGGCAAAGAACACTGGTTGTTGAACAGTGTGACGTGCAGCAGCTGGTATTCTTTGGATCAACAATTTGAATTAAGAATTTATGTTATATACGTAAGAATGTGCTGGAAATTTTATGAGACTAGGGAAAGTGAACAGGGAGATCATGTTCAAAGAACATATTTTGCAAATAGGCAAAATAGCACACAAGAATTTTGAAACCATCTAGTGAGTAGAAATGAGTAAGTTGTCATCTTCTTTATAAGATCTTCATTGGACTACCTCAGACTACTATGTTCATATTTGGATGTCTCAGTTTCATGCAGATAAGGAAATGGTGGAGAGGATTTAGAGGTGGTGATTATAGTGGCAGCAGGTCTGTGGAATATTCAGTATAAGAGAATATGATATAAGCACATAATCTACTAAAGAGATTTTATAGGGCAGATATAGAAGTTTTTTAATATATGGTATGAGGAAAGAGGAGGTCTTCCCTGGGAATTGAGTAAGGATATCATTAGCAGGGATATAAAGTATAGATATTTTGTTTGTAGAGCAGAGGATGAGCAGAATAGACTACCAGATGGATTTCTAGTACAATTTTAGTTCATGCAGAGGTATGATAGTCACAGTGTGAATAATGGTATGGGCCTCTTGTAATGAATCCCAGGACTCCATTAAGATGCCAAAATAATAATTCTACTAATAATAAATGATGTAGTATTCAAAAATGCATTATACATTTAAGATATATCTAGCCACATACATTATACATTTTTTATGTTCATTCTTAATAAACATAAAAAAAAAAAAAAAAAAAAAAAAAACTAACACTTCATCTGTATATAAAATATAACAAAGTAAGTTCTCAGAATGCCTTTTAGTCTTCAGAAATAGTTTGCTTCAATGTAGATCCATATACTTACTTTTTCTGCAGGTTTCTGCAAGTGTTTTTTTATAAATATACTTTGCAAAGCAGTTCCATTAACAGAGAGTTCCTTGTTCTATCATAATAATGGGCAAATATTTTAATGAATCCGTATTAAGATTTGTACAAGTTAGTATAAGTGCAAGAGAAACTATGGATATCAGCAGTTTAGGGTGATGCAACAGTGAAAACGTCAATCATGATTTGAGTTGTATAAGAGGCTTGAAACTGAGTCAGAGTGGGTGATAAATCATGAAAATGTCAGTATAGCAAAATTATGGGGACTACTCCTGTGTTGAAGTAATAAATTCAGAGCAATATGATATATTATTTGTGCTACTTTTTTTCAGATAGAAATAGGCACTGAGTAAGATCTTTAATTTTTTAGGAGTTTAAAGGTAACATTAAGGCACTTGTGTAACATTCTGTTAATTTCCTGATACCCCTTTAATGCATATAATGGCTAGCATTATTAATCTCTTTATTTTTTGGTATGATCTTGTAAAGAATTTTTTTTTTTTTTTGCTCTTTATTTATGTATGTTTTGCTGATAATTTGTAATTCATGATTTAGAGCTTTCTGATCAGACATTACTATTACAATCCCGAGACCCCATGGAGTCAAAAAATCATTGCAAGGGGCCCATTTGTCACTCACACACACACACACACACACACACACACACACACACACACACACACACACACACACACACACACACACACACACATCTCATCATACTGTGCTTTAAATACATTCAGATTTTCTGCTGACACCACACTAAAAGGCAATGCACCCCTACCTCCTTCTGTCCACTAGACGTTGTAACTTGCATCTTCTCAACCTTGTTTCAAACTCAGCATTCCAGAAACCATTAGTCAATTGCCCTTTCCAATATCTCTTCATCCTTTTGAAAATCAGGTGACCAATTCTATGCACAATAGTCCATATGTGGCCTAATCAATGCCTTATACAATGGAACCAGAATCTCCTTCTGAAAGTCAGTGTCTAATGTATCATTGCCAGAATATGGCAGTGTCCTTTAAATTTTAGATCCTTATCCACTATCACCCCAAGATCTCTTATTTCCTCCATCTATAATAGCATATCTCCACCAAGTGTAAACTCTACATCCCATTTTTGTTTTCAAAATTTCAAATTGAATTGGCATTCCCACTCCTGTGTCCATTCACTCAGTCTGTTCAAGTTCTCTTGTAAGACCAACATCTACAAACAACGGAATGTTCTCATTCAAATCTTCTCTGATGCAATTGACATATAGGTTAAACAGCAATGGCCCTAAAATTAGTGCCATTGCTGTTTAACCTATATTATAGAGGCATGCAAATAGTGACTTTCCTCTTCTGGGATATTGTTCCTGCCTACATAACTTGCTGATATCTATCAGATAGCCAATTTCTAATCCATTGCACTAGTCTAATATCCAATACAATCTGCTGTAGTTTGACTATCACTTCTTATCATGTGGTAATTTATCAAAAGCTTTTGCAAAGTCAAAGTATATTACTGTGTATCCATCTCCCTTGTCCAATGCAGCTATTACCTTATTGTAATAAGTAAATAGATTACTGAAACATACCCTCCTTTTAGGAAATCCATGATGCCTATCAAAGATAACACCACTGTTGTCAACCCAATTCTGCATCCTGGTTCCCACTAACTTTTCCAACACTTTAACCACAACACCTGACACAAAAATTGGTGTATAATAAGATGCTTTGAGTTCTGTTACCTTATAAAGTGGTACAATTTTCTCTTCCTTCTACTTCTTTGGAACTTGATCCAATGAAAGACTCATCAAAAAAATATGCCAAAGCAGATATCAAATCCCTGGTACATTCCCTCAAAATATGTGATGATATATCATCAAGTCCCACAGCTTATTAAAATCTAGTTTAATAAATTCCACATATAACCCTTGCTCACTCACAGTCTGTCTCTTCTCAAATTCTCCATGATGTCACATTCACAAGGATGAAAGACCTTTATGAGTAGCTTATTTAATATCTCAACTATATCTTCTGCATCAGTTATTCTTATACCATTTTCCATTTTCTCCAATCAGAGTCATCCAACCATAATCATCCTTTTCTTTGGTGACTACATATTGAAAGAACTCCCTAGGGTTATTTTTGGCTTCATTAGCTAACTGTTGCTCATACTATGCTTTTGCTACCCTTACCAACTGAGTCACCCTCCTTGCCTGTTTTTCATAATCCTCACAAAATATATTGCATTCTTTCTCTGTATTGCATGCTAATCTATTTATTCATCCATTTTGTACCTACTTTATTTACCCTTCTGAACCATCAAATACATTTAAACATTGCTTCTACTAAATAACTCTTGAATAGTATCCAAGCAACATTGATCTCCTTTCCACTCAACTTCTCATTTCATGCTACAGCTGCAAGCTGTTTCCTGAGCTTTTCACAACCACCAGTCTTGTAGTTCTGCATATTCTACATGTAATTCTACCCTTTCTTCACACTAATGGGACTTGGTCTTTGAGTGATGGTAGGTCTATATGTGTAGGCTACTGTCCAAGCGAAGACATTTGGCAAGTGTAACTAGAAATGAAAACATAATCTGGTTTTCAATTTGAAAGGTGAATTGTGTGCATTTGGGTTGTTTGTTTAGGTGCTTGAGCAGGGTGTCTCAAGTCTGGTGATTGCGGGGCCAAATAGCGAAAATTTTATCTTAGCCAAACTTTGGGTTTCAAAGTCAAGGAATACAGAGCTTGTTGTTCAAAAGCCTGCATATAAAATTTGGGTATAAGAGTAGATGGTAGTGAGATTATGGCCATGCCTTTGTTTTTGTGGATAAAATTTTTTCCATGTGAAGTAACTAGAATGTAGTAAATCGACAAAGAGAGCCATGGTCTGATGTGGAAATTTGTTCTGTAAAGGAAAACCAATGTCAATAGCTAGAACACTTTTGGTAAGTATACACATCTAAAGAGAGTAATATATCACCTTTGGTGAGTATGCTGATCTTGATTCTGTTTACAAAGTACTGTGTGTTTTTATATAGGAGGAGGAAATCACATAAATCCTTGAGTGTTGCTCCTAGTTTCTTGGTTAGGTGATAATTAGGATTGTCAATATCTTCAACTATCGACCCAACTGGTGCATTATTTTCATATATTTTTTGGATGAATTGAAATGCTTGGGGTATGCCTGTTTTTATGTTACTCCCACAAAAAGTTGTAGGAGTGTTAATGTACTATAAATCTATAGTACATTAAGTCATAGATATATGAGGGTGGTCTGAAAAGTTCTCTGTCTAACAATGAAAAAACTAATTTATAATTTCAAAATTATTTTTATTTTTCAACATAATCTCCCTTAAGACTAATACATTTATTCCAGTGATTCTCCAGCAACATTATCCCATACCTCTAGTAGTTCTCAGTAAGATCTGCAAAATGACCTCTCTACAGCTGCAATCACCTCTTGATTTGAAGAAAAATGCTGACCAGTGAGGAAGAGTTTTAGTTTTGAGAAGAGATAGAAGTCAGAGGGAGCCAAATCTGGTGAATGTTCAAACAATTCATAGTGCAGATCCCTTAATTTTCCATTTGCCAAAATACCTTTTTGGGCAGGTGCATTGTCCTGATGAAAGATGATTTTTTTATTTTCCAAACCGGGTCCTCTCTCACGAATTTTTTCGTCTCGTCTGTTTAAAAGATCAGAATAATATTCTCTGGTTATTGTTTTAACCTTTACAAGATAATTTGCAAAATGCCTTTAGCATCCCAAAACACTGATGCCATGACCTTTCCTGCTGATGGAACTGACTTTGTCTTCTTTGGCACCAAACAACCAGCTTCTGTCCACTGTTTTGACTGCTGTTTGGATTCTGGTGTGTAATGGTGAATCCAAGTCTCATCCATAGTAATAAATCAACACACGAAATCAGTTTTATTCTTGTTAAAACACTCCAAGCACTGTTCAGAGATTTTCACGTGAGTGCATTTTTGATCTGTTGTGAGTGAGCATGGCACCTATCTTGTGCAAAGTTTATTCATTTGCAATTCTTCATGCAAAATATATCCTACAAGTTCTTTTGTCGCAAATTTCACGCACTTTGACTTGCCAGTCATCCAATACCATATCATGCACTTGATCAATGATTTCTAGTGTTGTTACACTTTTTGGACGTCCTTCACATGGCACAGCTGGTACAGCCATGTTTAAATTCGGCAGCCCATTTCTTGATTGTTGAAAAAGAAGGAGAAGAGTGCCCATAAACTGTTATGGACTTTGAATGAATTTCTTTTGGCATTAAATCATCTTATACAAAGAATTTTATAACTGCACAATACTCAATTTTATCCATTTCAAGGGATACAGACAACACTTTTGCTTCAGACAGCTGTATAAAACCAACTATCTAATAGAGTGACTTGCAATTTCACATGGATGCTTATGACAGATGTACCAACTTAGAAAAAAAAATAGTGCTGATTGTGTTGCTGAGAGCTTTTCAGACCACCCTTGTAGAATATAAGAGAATTAATATATTTCATCCATTGTTGTGGCCTGTTAAGTGGTTAATGTCCAGACAGTATTAACTATATCAACGATTGCTAACAGGCTCATGCCCATCCCCCATTAATGTGAACGTGTAGATAAAGGATTTGGTTTTTCACTTTCAGATTTCACTTCAGTTCAGCATAATCCATGTTGTGGTGCACTGGTCATCAGTTCCATCAACATTCTGTGGTTATCCCTAGACATTAGTCAGTCTTGGCTATCTCAAGAAGAATATCTTTTGTTCCTTTTAAGTTTTTTTATTTGCCATAGTATAGTTGATGGGTGGAATATATTGTCTGAGTTGCAAGGTTAGAGATTGCAAAGTTAGCGACAACGAACAGATTAAGTCACCACTTTAATGTGTAGTCTATGCAAGAAGGAGGGTCTTCCCTGATGAATCTTTGACTCTGCAGGGGTTTAATCCTAATAAGAACAATATACTGATACAAAGGAGGAAAGATGAATTTCTCAAATGCTAGAAACTGGACTACAGTCATCTGTGTTAAAGAGGAACAACATTCAGTAGACTTTTAAGCATGTGATTGAGAAAGATTAAAATAAAACTGGGCTTCATGACTCTAGAACAGAAGAATCTTATTAAACAAGCTGAAAAACATTAACAGGAATTTAGGTCTCCTATTAGTATACAAGAACAACAGGGACTGGTTCTATATCAATTCAGTATTCTTAGTAGCAGAACTTGTAGTCATCCCGGAAAAGATAATCCAAAGTGTAGTTTTTGTCACTAACTACAATTTTAACTGTATTAATTTCATGGATTATCTCATTAACTCTAGTTTTCTTCATCTCAGAAATAGAGATTGTATTTTCTGATGGCTTTTCATTTTAAGAGTCAGGGTTGGTAAGAGCAGTGGGACTATTTTGTTAATGAAGAAGAAACAGGTAAGTGATGAACATTGGCACTTTTGTTCTAGATCTGTTTGATGTTGCCAATTGTCAGTTTCAAATAATGTGAGTGATCTAAGGGTTAAGTAATCTGTAGGTTAGCACACAGTCACCTCTTACATATTAGCTGATTTGGTTAGCTCAGTGGATATTATCTCGACTCTTCAAGCAATAGGTGGTAGATTTTGAATTCTACTATGTCATGAATAAACGTTTCTTTAGGTGGTAGATTAATTTGTTTCCCTGTGAGACTACTGCCCTGCTTATTGAGGGTGTTAGTCTCACTCTCCATTTTAAACTAGATTTCTAGAGCATGGTTCCATATCATCTTTTATTTTTTCTGCAAATTCCTCCATTAAAAGTTGTGAAACTATCATACTTTTTTTGCTTATGGTAGATGGGCTGAATTAGATAATCCAGAAACCCGATCTAGAACCAAACCTTTTATTTAAAAATAAAAATAAATAAACATTTTAGGCATCCACTACCAGGATGATGGTCTTATACCAGTCACTGAAAAATCATCTTCCACCTAAGGTTCTTTCATAAACATATCAGATTAATCCAGAGGGGATTATTGAAAGAGGAGAAAGTGAGAGGGGAAGAACCCATGGTTTGCTTGTTGGAGGGGGAGGAGAAGGTGATGCTCTCCACTTGGCCAACTAGACAAACACCTAATCCTTAGTTTACCCATGGTGCTAATGTACTGAAAATGTAATGAAAGGTTGTATAGGTTCACAACCTTTCATAGTGGAGTTTGTATTTAAAAATAAATAAATAATAAAATATACAAATACTACTATAATGAATGCACTCACTGTAGCAAACTCCCTAATAAAAAAATAAAAAAAAAAGAGGTCTTGGCCAAAACTTAATAGCAACGAAATTTGCATTGAAATTTTTATTTTTTCTGGAAAATCTAAAATGAGCTATTTATTTGCTCACTATGAATTCACTTCTGTGAGATTTAATTATATGGTATATTGATACTCACCAGTGGTAACGAAGTATGTTACTATTATAAATGTTTAGTTATTTATTGCTCACAGGTTCATGATATGTGTATTTCTAATTGAATTTTCACTTATTTATTTATTCATTTCATTTATGTAATTTTTCTCACTCTTTTAGGCTCAGAAGTCTAAACAGTTGGAAGAAAAAATAAAACTTCTTCAGGAAACAAAAGAATTTCAAGAGGTTGGGTTTTTAAACCATTAATGCTTAAAGCTGTAATCATTTTCTTAGTTTTTTTCAATAATATGCATTTAAATATGTTGTTCTTCAAATGTTTGTTCAGGTATATATATATATATATATATATGTGCTCACTTTTTTCCATTTTTTACTGCTGCTTAAGTGAAAGAAAAGTATAATCGTAAATGCTATCCTACTTTTATTCTGATTTAAGAGTTCTTTAATGAATTTAGAAATAATGAATAATACTAATGAAGTTAGTCTGCTCATAGATCTGGAGCAAAAGCTTCAGATCTATAAGTAGATATATAGGAGCTAAGAATTCTAGGTGGGGCATTTGTCCTTTAAAGATGGTGAAAATATAGATAATATCATATGCAACAAATGGTGAATATGGTAGTTAAACTTCTTGAGGATATGTGCAACTTTTTCTGTAGTGAATCTTCTTCTTTCGGCCAGTCTTCTAATATCTGTGCACCTCTTTATAGTAAAACATCGTTGTGGCTAAGTGTGCTCTTGCATGAAAAATGCAGTATACAGACAGACCTGATTAAGTAAGGGTTACTTTCCTCAAACTTTTCATACCAAGATTATTACAAAGTCAGATTTAACCTATCCCATCTATTAATAATAATACTCTGTTTTCAGTATGTGTGTATACAGTGATCCATTAACATGTTTTAAAGGTTATTTCTATTAGTTCTTTCATTCACAGAATTCACACACAAATTGGATTTCAATATGTGATTGTAGTACATTAATGCAAGCCACGAGTCTACAAGCCACCAAACGTCCAATGGACTCAACAAGTCCTCCCTCTTTTGAGCCACCCAACTATATATGCGGGAGACTTCAATAGCCACCATGAGTTATGGAAGTATGCTCAGAATGATGAATGCGGCATAACCCTCGCCGACCGGGCTGAGACTTCCAATATCTACTTGGTCTTCAACACTAAAGAACGTGGCACCTTCAGATAAGCAACATGGAGAAGAGACTATAATCCTGACCTCTGCTTCATCACTCTAATAACATGAATGTCACTGAGAACTCTTCCTGCTCAAAGAAGAGTTCTCGGTGACTTCCCTCACAGCCAACACCGACCTGTCCTCCTTGAAGTGGGCATAAAAATACCTCTTGTCCGATCAATTCCCCGCCCGAGATGGAACCTTCGAAGAGCTGATTGGGAAAAATATGCCATTGACCTTGACAAGTGTGTTCATTTCATATCTCCTGCACCCAATAACTACAATTGATTTGTAGGAGCTGTCATCTCTACAGCTAAAAAACATATCCCTAGGGGCTATAGAAAGGAGTATATCCCTGGATGGAATGAACGGAGCAAACAGCTCTACGAGAAATTTATGGAGAACAGTGATCCGGAAATCGCAGAAGATCTCCTCCATGACTTGGACGCAGCAAGACAACAATGCTGGATCGAAACAGTTGAGGGACTGGTCCTCAGGCACTCCAGCAGGAAGGCCTGGAGTGTATTACGGAAGCTAGGAGGCGCTACAACGATGACTACTAAAAAGACAGATGTCACACCAAACCAAGTTTCTAACCACATTACTAGAATCTCGAGATGCCAACGTGATAAAAACCATACCATTAAAGTTAAAAGAGAAACCAGAAGGCAAAACTACAAGACGAATCAGAATATCCAAGACCCCTTCAGCGATGAGGAAATCAACAACGCACTAGCTGATACAAATACAGGAAAGGTCCTAGGGTTTGATGGAGTTCACCCGGAATTTCTTATTCATGCTAGCAAAAATACCAAAAAATGGCTCGCCTGTTTCTTCTCGGAAATAATGAACACCGCGTGTTGCCAAAGGAATTTAAGAGAGCTAAGATCATAGCCCTTCCCAAACCCGGAAAATCAACTAACAACCCAACAAACTATCATCCAATTGCACTACTAAGCTGCACATATAAATTACTGGAAAGACTACTGTACAATTCTGTTCTATCGGAACATGCTTGAACATGTTCCGATAGAACAGGCAGGCTTTAGGCCCAATCGCAGCTGTTGTGACCAGGTTCTGGTGCTGACATCATACATTTGAAGCAGGCTTTCAACAAAATCTTAAAACTTCTGTGTTTTTCCTTGATTTAACTGCTGCATACGACACTGTCTGAGAGAGAGGGCATGCTGTATAAACTAATGAAAGTACTACCGTGCCGAAGAACAATACAGCTTATTAATAATATGCTCAGCAATAAATATTTCTATGTTATCCTTAGAAAATATCAGTAATCAAAAGAAACTCAACAGCAGCCTACCATAAGGCTCAGTACTGGCTCCTCTCTCTTATTTAATCTATACATAGCTGACCTGCCAGTTTTTTTCTAGATGCTGACCTATACAGCATCTAGAAAATTCTGACATAGTGTTAGCCACCACAAATAGAGAACTAAGATGGACGGAGGAAACTCTCACAAATGACCTTGCTGCTATGCATAACTACTTTAAAAAATGGAGACTGCAACCAAGCCAAAGTAAAACTGAAGTGTCAACATTCCATCTCAGCAATAAACTAGCACATGACGAGCTGAACATCTGATTTGGAAACTCAGTTCTACACCATAACAAATATCCTAAATACCTAGGAGTTATACTTGATCACACCTATCATAAAAGAAACATGCTGAAAACACAGCTGGAAAAATTAGAACCAGAAACAACTTCATCCAGAAATTATGTGGCACTTCTTTGGGTGCAGCAGCAACCACATTAAGAACATTCGCACTCGGATTGGTTTATTCGGTGGCAGAGTACTGTGCTCCTGTTTGGCTCAACAGCTGCCATACCAAACTAATTGACTGCCAGCTTAACACCAGAATGCGACTTATCACTGGAACCATAAAAACAACTCCTATTTACTGGCTCCCAATGCTGAGTAACAATACCACCAAACCTACGAAGACATGATGCTCTACTACGTGAATATGATAAAATACTCAGAAACACTGAATTGCCTATACACAGTGACATACTAGAGCTACAGCTCAACAGACTGAAATCAAGAAAGCCCCCTCTCTATGAAGCTAAACACCTGAGAACGAACAAACTACAACACCAAAGAACAATGGAAGCGAACGTGGAGCATAAATACCAATGCTCAACTCCAAACTTGATTTGATAGGCATCATCTCAACATCCCGGGTATGGAACTAAGCTGAAAGACTTGAACAACGCTGAACAGGATTCGCACCGGACATGGAAGATGTGCAAGCTCTCTCTACAAGTGGGGGAAAAATTCCCTCACCGGACTGTGACTGCAGACACCCGAATCAATCAATCCACCACATCTCTACTGAGTGCAGTCTTCATGCATACACAGGCGAAAGAAATGACTTCCTGGAGGCGACACCGCCTGTTATAGACTGGATCAGCAACTCGATATTAACCTGTAAGTGTTTTGTTTGTTGAAAGTATAAGTGTCTTTGTTTTATTCTAATTGTTTGTCACTTACTTTCTGTATATTTATTTTGAACTTATGTACCTTGTAGATTGCCATACGCTAAATAAATAATAAAGTGCATTAATACATTAATGATATACAACATAAACAGTATGAGCAAATGAAAATTTAAAAAAAAAAAGTTTAGTTTGGCCATTTCATAAGGAAAGTTTCTAGAGATGACTGAACAGGCTTCTTTCTTTTCTTCATAGATCTCTCGATAACAGGCTAAAGCATCCTCTTCTTCATTTGAGCCAGTCCTGTTAAAATTTGTAAAGAAAGGGATGACAATCATGATTTTCATCTCTTACTTCATGTAAGTCTTTGTTCCTCTTCTGATTGAGTGAGTTTTTCAATTGATAATGTATTCCTATGAGAGTCAGTCAGTCCTTCATATAATGCTTGTCAACTTCTAATTTTAATTGTTTGGCAATCCTCACTATTTTTTCGGTAGATTTTTGTGAGTGGAAAAGAGGTGGAACCAAAGTTATGGCCAACAGATTTTGGAAGGGATCAGAAAGCTTAAATGCCATATAGACATGATGCAAGTTTCTTGCATTTCAAACTTTCAATGTCAATTATGAATGGACTTGCTACCGTTTTCAGCTTTAGTATAATGGCAGAAATTGAGGTGAAGTTTCTAATATGTATAACAAGTTATGCTTCTCTGTCTAAGCAGTTCTAGGCTTAACAGAAGAATCAAGCATATTGCAACTAGTATTATAATCTCTCTCTCCTTTTCCTTTTATACTAAAACTTGAAATAGTTACAAGAAGACAATCAATCCATCCAAAACTAAATGTGAACAAGCCCAAAGAGAACTTGCATAATGTACAAATGACAGCTGTTGAAACGCATATGATAGGTATGATACCAAAGTTATTGGTCATACCTTTTGTCCAACTCTGCTTCTACACTTTCTTTGTCCACTGGTGGTTCAATTTACATCATTACTTAGAGATAAAAACTGCTCTCTGGGTTTCTTACTATTCCTGAAGACATGTAGATTTTCCTAAAGAGGAAAATCTACATGTCTTCAAATCTGATCAATGTTAACAAGTTTCTTTTTTCTCTTCACTTTCTACCCATCCACAGTAGTACTGATATACTAAAGTTGAATGGCCTTTCATGGCTTGAAATTTATCTTAAAAAATAATACAATCATCATCTTAAAATTCCTGTCATGTATCCTCAAGGGGTGTACAGGATATGATAGTACTACATGAAAAATTTACATCATTACTAACTTCCTATCTAAATTTTCCTCCGAATCAGTCTGTTATTTATCAAGACTCCAACGTTATCAGATCTTATATTTCTATTGTCTAAGGCACTTTGTACCGTATCAATCCACCTATATCTTGGTCTTCCTCTGGGTTGTTTTCCTGCCAACCTGGCAGAGAACATGTCTTTATTAAATCTATCGAAAATAACATACTAAAATTGCATCAAAGGATGTGTAATTTGGAAAAACTCAGATGCGTGGTGATTGAAGAAGTTGAAATTTGAATTGCTGTTAGAAAAATAGGTGTTGTTTTGCAGACTAGAGATGGAAATAAATATTGTTGTGGTTGTCCATGTATATTCATGAATTGAATCTGAAAAGTTTGGGATGTTTACCTTCTTCCACATGTAATCTATATTTCTTTGCGTAACTTTAAACGTTTGTCATATAGTGATTTGAAATGAAATGATAGATTGTTCACTAAATCATACACATGGATAATTTCACCCTTTCTTTTGCAGATCATGCCTTTGCAGCAGTATTCTCTCTTAATTTTTGCTAGCCGTGTGCATGAAAAACATTTTGTGTGCAACTTTCCAGTCTCAGACTCAATAAGTGTGGGTAACGTGTGCTCACAATAGTGAAAGTCACAAGACACAAACTCTTAACTTGATATGCTTCAATGCATTTTTGAAAATTATGGAGACAACTACCGTGTTTAAATAAAAACTTTAGTTTAATATAACTAAAATCATAATATAACAATATAACAATGATATGCTTCAAATTGGTGACAACATCTTTGTTAAAAGATTTTGTATGTTGCATGTTAAATAATTCTATAAGAGCTAGTTAAATACTGCATATACATGCAATTTATCAACAAATCATTTCAAATTCTAGAATGGGAAATTCTATGCCTTTTTTTATATTAATGTGGTTTATGATCATATTAATGTTGCCTTTTTTTTTTTTTTTTTTTTTCAAATAGCTATAACCTATAAAATTGCAAACACTAAATTAATTTGCTTAAATCCAAGTAGCTACAAAATCCATCACAGTTTACATGAGCTCCAGTGATTGTATTCTACTGTGTAGACAGTAAACACTCTAAACAAATGGGCTTCTGTAACTTGCTAATGTCTGGTGGCAGCAAAGCTTATATGTTGACTATTAACTGTATTTGTTAAGGCTCAGCCTACCAATGTATCAATTGTAGTAGTTTATGCACCCCACATGGATAGGCCTGAAGAAGAGAGTGAAGAATTCTATGAAAACTTACAAACTGTTTTGGACTGCCTACCAAGGAGAGACATACTGTACATCTTAGGAGACTTAAATGCAAAAGTCTGAAAGAGTATGAGAGTCAGGCCGGAGTGTGGCATGTTTGGTCTGGGTGAATGTAACACCCATGGTGAAAGACTTTTGGAATTTGCCTGTGCTAACAGATTAGTTATTACAAAAACCAATACTCGTCGTGGATGCAGAAACATCCACGACAGACTTATACTTGGACATCTAACATGGATAGGTCAAGGCACCAGTTTGATTACATCCTGGCTCTCCAGCGGTGGAAGACAAGCATATCTGATGCACATACTTATCCTGGAGAAGATTGTGGTACAGACCATCAGCTGGTAAGAGCCAAAGTAAGACTAAGACTCCGAAAACTTCCAGGTCAGGCACATTCCACTAGATTGGATGTTAGAATAATTCCTAGTGGATTCACAGAAGAAACATCAACTCGGCTGGATGATGTTTTGGAGACCAATGAGGAAATCTCACCAGAAATGCTTTGGGAAGGAGTCAAGATGATAATACAGGATACAGCAAAGACGTATCTCGACCCAATAAGAAAATCAAGAGACCCATGGATAACAGATTCAGCATGGGAACTAATCAAAAGAAGGTGGTTGGAAAAACAAAGAGACACAGGGACTGAAGAATACAAGAGATTACATAGAGAAATCAGAAGAGTCATCAAGCAGGACAAGGAAAAGTTCTATACTAATAAATGTGAAGAAATAGAGTTCCAGATGAGAAGGCATAATTATAAAAGGATGTTTTATTTAGTTCGTGACTTAAAGCACAAGTTCAAGCCTAAATTGAATGTCATCAAAGACAGGAATGGATCATTACTAACAGAAGAGCTGGAAATCAAAAACAGATGGAAAGAATACTGTGAGGAACTGTACAGCAGAGTGGATAAAGAAAATGTGGAGTCCTCCCATCAAGAAAATTTTGATTTGGAACCTCCTCCACTTAGGCATGAAGTTGAAAGAGCAGTTAAGCAGCTCAACAGCAATAAGGCCCCAGGTGCAGATGAAATCTCATCAGAGTTAATTAAGGCCACATGGGATGGAAGGATAAGAGTGTTTCATAGATTGATTACAAGGATATGGGAGACAGGATCATGGCCTAGAGACTGGAAGGTCAGTTTTCATACCACTACACAAGAAAGGTGATAAGAAGGCATGCAAGAATTATAGAACTATTAGTTTGATATCTCATGCAAGCAAAATTTTATTGAAGATCATACTAAATAGGATTGAAGCCAAAGTTGAGGCAGAGATGCCTGAGGAACAAGCAGGTTTTAGGAAAGGTAAGGGCACCAGAGATCAGATCCTTTGCCTTAGACAGATCATAGAAAAATATAAAGAATTCAGACTCCCTCTGGTAATGTGTTTCTTAGACTACTCTAAAGCTTTTGACTGTGTTGAGCATGTGAAACTGTGGGAAGTAATGAAAAGAATGGGTTTTCCTCAACACATTATCAGGTTGATAGCCAACTTGTATAAGGAGCAAGAAGCCACAGTAAGAACAGGTGTTGGATTGACTGACTGGCTTCAAGTTGGAAAAGGAGTTAGACAAGGATGTTTACTTTCTCCTTACTTGTTTAGTATATATGCAGAGGACATCATGCGTGAAGCATTGGATGAGCTCAGGACAGGAATTAGGATAGGAGGTAGATTGATCAGTAATCTGTGGTACGCTGATGATACAGTACTCCTTTGTAATGACATGGAAGAACAAGGACTAATTCTTGACAAAGTTAACAAGATCAGTAATAACAGAGGACTTCAACTCAATTCTAGCAAGACAAAGATCATGGTTCTCAAAGGAAAAACAAACAGAGAAGCTCTCGAGAAACAAGTGTACCTTAATGGAGAAAGAATTGAGGAAGTCAGCAAGTTTGAGTACCTGGGATCCATTATTAATGTGAAGAATTGCTGTTCAGAAGATGTCAGAACAAGGTTAGAAATGGCTAAAACAACAGTCAGAGTCCTGTCTAAAATCTGGAAGGATGGATCTATCTCCATGGGAACAAAGTTGAGGATTTTAGATGCAGTTGTTTTTCCAACAGCGACTTATGGTTGCGAGACTTGGAACCTAAACAAGTCAGATAAGAAATAGATATCGGCTTTTGAGATATGGTGTTACAGAAGGCTGTTGAGGATATCATATACTGAAAGGCATACAAATGAATGGGTGTTAGAAAAGATTAGTAGAACTTTAAGGCTCCTTAAGGATATTGACAGAAGAAAGTTAAAATATTTTGGACACATAGAAAGGATGGAAGGAGGCCTTCTCAGAACAGTAATAGAAGGTAAAGTTCCTGGAAAAAGAGGCAAGGGTAGACCATCAATGAGATGGATGGATGGCGTGTGTGGAGTGACTGATCTTCAGAGAGTTGAGGCTGCCAGAAAAGCAAACAACAGGACTACATGGCGAGGCCTGGTATGGAACATCATCGAGCATCGGAGTGACCATACGGCATCTGTAGATGCCCAGTGAACATAGAGAGAGAGTTAAGGAAATTACAACATAAACTAATATATTAACTAAACTAAATTAAAATAATACTTTCACCATTTCAGCAAAGTCAAATTGTCGTTATCAGGGAACAGAATACATATACTATCTACCAATAATTGTCCAAACACCCTTGTTATTTGAAGTTATGAACATTCTAGGTTTGTTAATAACATAAAAACTGGTGTATAAATACTGAGATACTGCTTCCTATTACTGGTGCTGTAGGAAGCAGTATTTCATCGTAGCAGTTGAATACTGGTGGTATGGTTCACTGACGTGAACTCAGTGGCTTTTGAGAAAGGTGTCATTGTGGGCTGTCACATTGGTGGCATGTCCATACGTGCCATTTCTGCTCAACTATCTATCTATCCCAATGGCTTTAACAGGCCTTTAAGGCCCACAACCTTCCAAGCATGCTTGGATTTCGTAACTGAAATACGAGGATAGAGTGGTCACTCCTATGCCTTAAGGTATTCTTGGCTGTATCCGTGTGTGTTCACGGGACCGGTTTGCCTGCTTGCGGGATGAAAAACACCAGATAAACTGGCAGAAAAAACCCTACTGCCTGCGCCCAAGACCGGCTAACTTGGCTACGGCTGAGGAAGATCCTTCAGCTCCTCACGTCTCCGACGGGAATCGAACCTAGGACACTCCTTCCCCAGGCATATGGTTGCGAAGCGCAAAGCCACTAGGCTAACTGCGCGGACATTTCTGCTCAACTGGAGTTTCCAAAATCAGCGGTTGGCGATGTATCAGCAAATGGAGATATTCTGGCATCACTAGTGCAGGAAAACACCCAGGGCAGCTACCAAAAATGACTGACAGGAACAAGAGGGTGTTAAAACAGGAAGCACACATAAACTGGCTACAATCAGCACAGACCATTCGTGATGAGTTCCAGAGCACCAGTAACACTATGGTGAGCGTTACTGTATGAAAAGAACTCCATTCGCTGGGTTTCCATGGAAGAGCAGCAGCACACAAGCCAAATATCACAACAACGAACATGGCAGCTTGCTTCTCCTGGTGCAAAGAACGTGTGAACTAGACAATTGACTAGTGGAAAATGGTACTCTGGAGCAATGTTCAATGTTCTGGAGCACTGTTTCCAGGATGTGGTGGCAGCCTGGTGAAAGCTTGTTACTATAGTGTGTTGTATCCACAGTGAAGTTTGGTGGTGGAAGAGTAATGGTATGTATTGCATTCAGCTGGTTTGGAGTGGGACCACTACTGGTCACTTTCCATTGTTCCATGAAGGCAACTCAGTACCTTGATATTCTGGATAATCAGGTGCTGCCTACACTGTGGAGTTTTTATGAAATGGATGCGTGTTACTATTAAGACCACAATGGTCTATGCTATGAAGCTGCAACTGTTATGAAATGGTATGAAGGGATGGGTGTTAAACGACTGCCCTGACCTGCATAGGGTCCTGACCTCAACCTCGTCGAACACCTGTGAGACGAATTGGAGTGATGATTGAGGTCCAGAGCAGCACATTCTTGATGTGTTGCTGAACTCGGTGCTGCTTTGATGGAGAAATGGAGACAATTTACACCTGATGTCTGCCGCACATTGGTGGAAAGCCTCCCTCAAAAGGTGCAGGAGATGATCAAAGCCAAAGGTGGACATACCCAATATTAGGGTTCACCTGCTGGTATCAATTGTAAATCGCTAAAGTGTCCGGACAATTATTGGTAGATAGTATAAGATATATGCACTCAGGCACTACACTAAGTAGTGAGGCTGAAGCATGTCGACTGAGAGTAAACCTGAAGTTCTAATAGTGTCCCCTAGTGGACTAAATTGGTCATCCTTGGCTGTTGAGTTGAAATATGGAAAATGAGCGCTTCCTAAATTTCGAGCGGTTTCATGCACTGTTTGAGAATTACTCTTAGTTGGCATGCTTCAGTCTCACCACTTAGTGTAGTGCTTGCGTGCATGTATCCTATTATATTTTGCTGATGTCAGCACAGCAAAAGCTGCAAATACAGCTCGGAGGATAATTGTGATGTTGAAGTGAACCTTGACATATAAGGATAAGAAAGTCATTTTGCCTCCTTATAAGGCCTTGAATAAACCACACCTGGGTGCACAGATTTGATCTCAGGTTCCAAGGGGATAAAGAAGCTGTGGAAAGGGTGCAAAGAAGAGTTATGACGATTATATCCAGATTATGGGATTTATATTATGAGGACAGATTATGAGTTACATTATGGATTACAGACTCTGGTTAACAGGAGAAAGAGGGGTGATCTGATAGAGGTCTATAAACTTTCGAATGGTTTATAGGATATCGTCTCATGAAATTTTTCATTATATGAAAGTTGGGTAGAGAACATGGGGGGGGGGGCATCCATGGAAGTTGAGTTTGTTTGCAGTCAATAAAGGGGTAAGAGCTAGGTTTTTATCTCACAGAACAGTGTGTGAATAGTTTGCCTTTTGGGGGTGGTGAGTGAATCTAGTGTGAATGAATTTAAGAGAGGGTATGACAGCTGGTTTGTGTGATTTATAGCCTCCCTTGATGAGTCTGTGACTCCCTGGTGTCTTAGATAATAATAACCAAAAGAAATCTTATAGACCTCCATGTTATTTTGTTTTTCTGAACTATGCTCATTGTTTCCTTGAATATATACTGATTTATTTTTATTTTATTTTTTATTTTTTATAATGGTGATTCCACCCATGAGAAGTTGTAAATCTATTGTATGTTAGTACTGTAGGGTAGACATTCCAAAAACCCTTGCTCTGGATCACTACTTTTAAAGTTGTTTCAGGTCTTCAGTATAGTGATAGTTTACACGGATGATGAAAATTTAATTAAACTGTCTTATTGTTATTTATAAGATGCTTGGTATTCACTCTTGATCTTAGATGGCTTCCAAAAAATAGTATAATTTCACATCTCGCAGAAAAATAGTCCTATATTGATAATATTGAGCTTTTGAAACTATGTTGTTTTCATCTAGATTTCCATTATCCTGTGCTTCTATAATCATATAACTAAAAGTTGAAGCAGTTTCCTAAAAATGATAAGGTGAGTTAGCCAATATCATATGGAGATGGCAAGGGTTTTCCCTTCTGGGAAACACGTTTTGCATTTCACATACAGGCCAAGTCAGCCAGAGAAGACCAACATTTAACAGACAAAAATACTATTAGTTATCAGTAGATTGCTTAGTCCATTCAGTGGATTAAGTAGTGTAGATAGTGAGTGGACAGACTTATGTGTTCGTCATACATGTTGTTTATTTCTTAACGGTATATATTAGAACACAGAAAAATAAGTAAATAATTAATTTATTAACTTATTGTTGATATTTTGCTGGTGATATAACCAGCATCTTCGCGTATTGTGACAAAACACAGTTTGTCACAATACGCGAGACTATAACAACATGGTGTAATCAACGGACTAGTTAAACAAAATTGTTGCAGAAACACAAAGACTAAAGTCCTGATTTTGGCGTGCTCTATCTGGAAAAAAAAAAAAAAATTGCAGCTATCACATAAGACTAGAGTCCTAAACAGAAAAAACCGGTACTAATTTTTTCTTAAGATGTCTCCCATATTTTAGGCAAATTTATACAGCCATATTTGTTGAAATTTGAAATGTGTTTCAGGGCTTCTGTTGCCTCTAAGAACAATCTCTCCGACTTGTAAGAGCTTCTGTGCAGTACTTTTGTGTTCTTCCAGTTGATCCTGTGTGCAGGGGTATCCAGAGCATGGTCTGCTAGGCCCGACTTGCCATAGTGATAATGCCGGACGTATCTTTTGTGTTCGTTGATGCGGATGTTCACAGTTCTTCCTGTTTGACTGTAGTAGGCTTGATTACATGAGCAGGGTACTTCGTAGACTCCTGGATGTGATAGAGGGGGAATGCTGTCCTTGGGTGAGCGGATAAGGGTTGCTAATTTGCTACATGGTCTGAATGTAGTGCGTAGTTTATGTTTATTAAGAATTCTTGAAATCTTTTCGGATGCACCTTTAATGTTTGGGATGGTGACTGTTTTGTTGTAGTTCTCTGTGGTGGATGGTGGGAGGGGTTTCTTAGGAGCGTTTAGTATTTTGTTTATCTTATGTGGATTATAGCCATTGGCCAAGAAGGTATGGCGTAAGTGAGCCAGTTCAGCAGCCAGAGCATTGTCATTGGAACAGATTGCTCTCGCTCTGGGTTAGCGTTTTTAAAATGCCATATTGTTGAGAAGTGTGATTGTTTGTGTAAATATCTCCCTGTATGTGTGGGTTTTCTAAAAACTGAAAATGATAAGGGAACCATCTGGAAGACGTGTGATAAGTGTATCCAGGAAGGGCAGACAGTTATTAGCTTCCAGTTCCATTGTAAAGTGGATTTTTGGATGTTGGCTATTTAAATGCGCTAAGAATGATTCCAATGTCTCTAGGCCATGTGGCCAAATAGCAAGCACATCGTCAACATAGCGTAGCTAAAGTGTTGATTTGAGGGTGGCTGTATTGATTGCTAGATTTTCCAGGTGTTCTATGTAAAAGTTCGCTGGGGGGGGGGGGGGGGGAGCCCATGGCTGTCCTATCCATTTGTTTGTATATTTTTTCTTTCCATGTGAAATATCCTGCATGTATTGTGAATTTGAATAGTTCAAATATATCGGGGGGGGGGAGTGTGACTTCAGTAGATTGAGGATTTCTATTAGTGGTACATTTGTGAATAGTGAGGTGAGATTTGTGGATAGTGAGGTGATCCTGCACACAGGATCAACTGGAAGAACACAAAAGTACTGCACAGAAGCTCTTACAAGTTGGAGAAATTGTTCTTAGAGGCAACAGAAGCCCTGAAACACAAATCTTAACAAATATGACTGTATAAATTTGCCTAAAATCTGGGAGACAGTCATCGTAAGAAAAAAGTAGTACCGGTTTTTTATCTGTTTAGGACTCTAGTCTTATGTGATAGCTACAATTTTTTTTTTTTTTTCCAGATAGAGGGCACCAAAATCAGGACTTTAGTCTTTGTGTTGCTGTTATAATTTTGTTTAACTAGTCTGTTGATTACACCATGTTGTTATAGTCTCGCGTATTGTGACAAACTGTGTTTTGTGCTCTGAAGATGCTGGTTATATCACCAGCGAAATATTAGCAATAAGTTAATAAATTAATTATTTACTTATTTTTCTGTGTTCTAATATATACCGTTAAGAAATAAACAAAGTGTTGATAGTGGTTTGCATGGTGTAGAGTTCCTTCCAGCAACAGGTCCTTGGACTCCATGAGGTGTCACTTAATAATAATATAATGTTAGTGTTAATATAATGAATGATAATGCATTTTAAATTATTAACTTTGTGGTAATTTCAAGTTATAAACCCTCGGTCCAAAAAGAAACCGAACTTTTGTTAGAAAATAAAACACGTACCAATTATAATTATTCAAATCATTTATTTTTTGGCATTTGGCAATATGTCAATTAATTTGGCAATGTCATTTAATTCATTAAATGAGTTTTTTCTATTGGTTTTTTGGGATACTGTTGAGGGTCGTGGTTACTGCCGCTTGAATATTTTCAATGGTGTTGTATTGCTTTCCTTTCATCGGCAAATGAAGTCGGGAGAAGAGAAAGAAGTCACAGGGTACAAAATCAGGTGAATACGGTGAGTGATCCAACACACAAACTTGATTTTTGCTCAAAAATTGTCTCACAGTGTTCGAACAATGAGATGGTGCATTATTGTGCAAAAGTGACCAGCTGCCTGCATCACGATATTCATTCCATACACAATGAATTCTCTCTATCAATCGCTTCAAAACTTCGAGATAAAACTTGCCATTGACCGTTTGGCCAGGTGGAATGAATTCTTTGTGGCTAATGCCCCTTGGAATCCTAGAAACAAATCAGCAATCCAAGCGACTTTTTTTCGGATGCCCCTCTTCTGGTGGTCTCCACTCAGCACTCTGGTGCTTTGTTTCGGGCTCATACTCAAAACACCATGTTTCGTCACCAGTAACAGTCGTTTCAAAGAAGCCTAATAATGCCATAATATATTACTTATTTATTCTAAGTTCTTTATGAAGTGCTTTCATTTAGCATGCTATTCGTTTCTGAGTCCTTACGAGTAGTTTTAATGAGGTCCTTGCAGTGTTCAATTTGATATATTTTTTGGTATTCGGTCAACTTGTGGGGAACAAATTGCGAATTCAATTTACGATGGCCCAAACTCTCTGTCAAAATGTTGTGCACAGTTGATTTTGGAATCCCAATTCATCTTCGATCAATCTCATGAACGATTTCGGGTTTTCTTTGATGAAATCATGCACTTTTTCAATGTCAATTTTACTCAGTCCAGTTTTTGGACAGCCTGGCTTTTCGTCATCCTCAAACGTCTTACGACCACTTTGAAATCGCTTAAACCACTCGTAAACTTGAATACGGGATAAGCATTCATCACCGCATGCTTTTTGAAGCATTTGATGTATTTTAGTAAAACGTTTACCAAGTTTAACACAAAAGTCGATCGCAGCTCTCTGTTTGAGACTCATTTTCCGACCGTTCATCAAAACACACTGTCACTCTTGGCACTATAACTCGGCTTCTAATGAAACAAATGTTATAAACAGTTGACACAACACTAATGAAGGTTGCTGCTTTCGACAACAAAAAGATACAACAGGTGTCGCCACTAGTTTCTTCTATTTTCGAAAAGTTTGGTTCCTTTTTGGATATAGTGTAATAATGCCATAGTATATTACTTATTTATTCTAAGTTCTTCATGTGCTTTCATTGAGCATGCTATTCATTTCTGCAGCCTAATTTCTAGAAATGGTAATACTTACAGAATCATTATCAGCAGCAATCTCAAGCACTGTGTGAACTTCGATCTAAAAACACAAGATTAACACTTGAATTGGAAAATCTTAAACTTACATCAGACCATTTCAAGCAGGTAAGCTACACCTCCTGTTCTTTTATTCATCATTTAATTGATTTTGTTCAGATGTAAGTCAAACAAGATCAGTGGACTATGGAGAATAATTAAAAAGCATCTGAAAAATGTATGAATAATTATGACAACACACTACTGTGTAAAAGAACTTATGTAATTAAAATAAAATTAGACCTCTATCTCAAGGTTCATCTTCAGGAATACACATGTATAATATATATATATATATATATATATATATATATATATATATATATATATATATATATATATACACACACTCGTGTGTGTGTGTTCCTGATGATGAACCTTGATATACAAGGTGTGACAATTTAATTCCCAGAGTGCACCTCTAATAAAAAAAAAACCTATTCGGAACTGTACATTAGTGGCTACTGTCACCTTCGAAGTAGTCCCCTTGTGTATTTATACACTGGTTTAGACAGTGTCCCCATTTTTGGAAACAGGACTGGAACTCTTTTTATGGAATACTCTTAACTTCCTTTATCACATTATGCTGGATATCAGCAATGTCAAAAAATCTTCATCCTTTTAGCGCAGTCTTTAATTTTGGAAACAATTACCCAAAAATCACAGGGAGCTAAGTCGGGTGAATTAGCAGGATGACCTAATTCGGTAATCGGTTTTTTGGCCAGAAACTCTTTCATGATGAGAGTGCAATGGCTTGTGCATTGTCGTGATGGATGATCCACTTATCAGGCCACAATTCGGGTCTTTTTCTCCAAAAACAGAATCTCATAATCTTTCAGCACCTCTAAATAGCATTGTTGGTTAACCATTTGTTCTTTTTCAATGAATTCATAGTGGACTATCCCCCTTATGATCAAAGAAACATACCAGCATGGTCTTGAACTGCGAACATGACATGCATGCTTTTTTTGGACATGGTGAACTCGGGGTTTTCCATTGCATACTCTGCCATTTTGTTTTGGGATCATACTAGAAGCACCAGATTTTATCACTCATAATTACTCTTGGAAACCTGCTTATTTTCAGAAAGATCAGTCACAACTTGAACTCGCTGCTGCTTCTGTACGTCCATCAAGAACCAAGACACAAACTTGGCAATCTTTTGCATACCCAATTCTTCAGTTAAAATTACCCTGACTGTTTCTCGATTCATTTGCAATTCATCAGCCATTAATCGCATATTTAATCGCCTTTCAGACTGTACAAATCTCACACTCTGTTCACATTTGCATCCGTCATTTTTGTTTTTGGCTGCCTACTTCTTGGGTCATCATTCACATCTTCTTGCCCATCTTTGAATCGCTTATGCCACTTGACTTTTTCAGAGCATCCACACCATATGCCACTTTCAACAGCTCCAACATTTCTGTAGTAGTTTTGTCTATTTTCACAAAAAATTTGATGTTAACACTCTGCTAAATATTTCGATCACACATTTTTATGCCAAAGTTTACACACAGATTTCTATTATTTTTGAAATAGCCAACTAGCAAATGGCTCTATCAGCTTGAGGTTTAGGCATGCATTAGTTAAAAGATGTATAAACACAATTACTCATGTGACTCCAACCAAATAACAATACCGGTGACTCTACGTTCTTTGAATTAAATTGTTACACCTCATGCGTATACATATATATGTATATATATACACTGGATCACAGCTACATTGGAGCTAGCTACAGTGAGCTGAGAATAATTGCTTGGTCAACCATTAACCATAGCCTGTCCTCTAGTGAAAATAAAATATAATATAATAAAACCCTTAAAGATAATAATAAAATATAAGTGAAAATAAAATATAATATAATAATACTCTTAAAGATAATAATAAAATATAAGTATCTTATAAAAAATTACATCAGCAATTATTTCTTTCTTAAAGTCTTGTCACTTTTAATTTCTGTTAGTTGCCTGAGAGTTGCTGTTTCGTTATTCAATTAATTTTTTTTTTCTATTGGTCTTCTATTAATGGGTAATTCTGCTTTGTCCTGATGGTATGTGAATCATACATGAGCTGCAGATCTTTGAGAGTTCCAGGCCATAATTTTGTTGAGATTGGGTTCATTGATCAGCATTGCACAGGCTTTCTTGAATTTAAATGTGTACCAAGTTTTAGTCTGATATATGGTCAGAAAGACTGCTTTTCCATGACAGAAGTACTTGATGTGTCATTTATGTTCTTCTTTTCATTTTGGGATACTGTGGCCTGCTTCACCTATATGTTGGATAGGTTACATGTGCACTAGATTTGGCATCCACTTAAGTCGACAAGGGAAGGAAGGAGATCTTTAGAAGACCTTAGTGTATTTTTGTTTTCACTGGTGGTTTAAATGTGGCCTTAATGTTGTATTTTTGTAA
Organism: Typopeltis vanoorti; assembly: GCF_054136105.1. Classification (NCBI taxonomy): domain Eukaryota; kingdom Metazoa; phylum Arthropoda; class Arachnida; order Uropygi; family Thelyphonidae; genus Typopeltis; species Typopeltis vanoorti. Next base: position 40,636,906 of record NC_143557.1, read on the forward strand.
TGCATTGTCTATTTTTTTCAGATAATTCTAATTATTTTTTATTTTTGTGAAGGATTCTATGGATTATATTCTTGTTGTAGCTGTTTTTTATAAACTTTTTTTATTATTTCAAGTTCATTGTTCACACCCTGCTCATCAGAGCAAATTATGAAGACTGTTTTTTAGTGAGCATAGCACAATTTGAAGAACAATGGAACATTTTATGCTTTAATTGGAAATAACCTGCATTTGATTTTTGTCGTGACGAGAGGAATCTTTATATGAGCTTTTTCAATTGAAGGCGAGTTATCCGTTTCTCATATGGAGGTAGCAGTGATTTTTCTCCTAGAAATTCAAATTTTTCATCCTGCCTACAGGCAAATCAGCCATGAAAACACACTCAGTGTACAGACAAAAAATACTGCTGTGTTAGTGGTGGTGGTGGGTGGTAGATGAGATTGGTGGTAATAGTGTTGTTGTGTATAGTTGGAAAATTAAGTAGTAGGTGAGATGTGTTTAGTAAGTAGAGTACAGTAGAATGCTCTCCTGCAATGAGTCCTTAGACTCCTTGGAGGTGTTACATAATAATAATAACACCTAGTTTCTGTACGGTGCTGGTATGAGTCTCTTTCTGTGTATGTTGATTTTGGTTTTTTCTCTGTGTATGGACAGCCCAAGGGAAGACGTACAACAAGTATATCAAAAAAAGGAAGTGTGATGTTGTTTTTGCTTCTATTTGCTTGTTTAGATGACTGAGGAAATGACTTAAGGTTTCAAGGTCACTGAATCTAGAGTTCACTGCTCAAAATGTAACAATTTAAAATATAAATTATAAATCTTTAAATTAAAATTTTTTAAATTATAAATTAAAAATCATATAGGTGGCACTTTTTGGAATTGTCAGTTATTGTTTCATTTCAGCTTAACATGTACTGAAGATGCCTGTGACACACAGGCGAAAATTATACTATTAAAAAAATCTTTTTACATGAGATTTTCCAGCATTAATTTTGTATTTAAATTTTATGATTTTTAATTTATAATTTTAAAAATTTAAATTTTTAAATTTAAAGATTTATAATTTATATTTTAAATTTTTACATTTTGTGCAGCGAACTCTAGATTCAGTGACCTTGAAACCGTAAGTCTGGCTAAGATATGTTGATGACATTCTCCATTTGATTCCACAGCTGCCAAAATTTAAACAGTTTCCTCAGTCATCTAAACAAGCAACATAGAAGCAAAAACAACATCACACTTCCTTTTTTTTGATATACTTGTTACATCTTCATAATTTGCTGTGATGTAAATATGTCTTCATAATTTGCTGTGATGAGCAGGCTGTGAACAATGAACTTGAAATAATAAAAAAAATGTTTATAAAAAATAGCTACAACAAGAAAATAATTCATAAAATCCTTCAAAAATAAAAAATAATGAGAATTATCTGAAAAAATAGACAATGCATTACAAAAATACAACATCAAGGCCACATCTGAACCACCAATGGGAAAAAAAAATACACTAAGGTCTTCTAAAGATCTCCTCCCTTCCCTTTTCCGCTCAGGTTTATGCCAAATCTAGTGCACATGTAACCTATTCATCATATAGTTGAAACAGGCCATTGTATCCCAAAATGAAAACAAGAACATGAATGTCATATAAATGACTTCTGCATACTTCAACCTTGTAATAAATTTAGTTTAATCCTTTATCCAAGTGTGAGCAAAAAAGTTCGCGTCTGAAAGTATCTTCAGGACTGGGGTAAGGTAGTACAAAACTTTCAACTTCAACCTTGGTATCGTCTCTTGGTCTGGCTCCCACTGATGAGACCTCAATAAAAGTCGAAACCAGTCTGGATAGTAACCCTTCCCATATTGCATAGCATTATTCATGTCTGTAAGGATATGTGCTTTGCATTATGGGATACTAAGGCATGTGATGTGAAGTCAATCGCTTCTATATACAAGTTGCCTGTCCTGAAAATATTTCAGGTGCAAACTTTGTTTGCTTACACTTGGATAAAGGATTGAACCAAGAATATAATTTCTTGGCATCTTTGATTTAAGGTATAATAGGTATTGTGTGAATTAGTGTGGGTCTCCCCTGATGAGTCTTTTGATTCCATGGAAATTCTCAAATAATAATAAGTGAAATAAAATTAGAAGTTTTTTTTTTGTTTATTTCAAATAATTTTGTTTTTAACTGCTGTCACTATTATTTATTTATTTGCTGGCAACAGTCTGTGGGTTTGAATTCTGCCGTGGGCATGGATGTTTGTGATTGTATTTAGGTGGGTGATGAATGTTTTATATAGACAGATATATGAAGAATATATAGGAGGAAAAAATTCAGACATACCTTTGTAGGATGTTGCTGGCTGTCTTCTTATACAGTAGCATCCCGTCATGTGGCGATATACATTCATCTGATGTTAAGAGAAGGAAGTATGATTGAAAGGAAGGGAGGTTTTGGAAAAAGTGGGGATAGACCGATGAGGAAAATTATTCGTGAAGTAAGGGGTATGTGAAAATTTTTTAAAAACCCGTTTTTATTATTATTATTATTATTATTATTATTAAAGGTGGGCAAAAAATACTTTGTGGGGAGGTGAAAATAGAATTTTTTGGGGCGGGGTAGATATGTGGGATAAGATCAGGGGTTGAGGGGTGAGCCGTTTCAACAGTGCATCATCTTTGGAGCTCATGAGGAGGTTATGTCATATGGGGTTTGTGTTTCTGTCTTTGGTGTATCTGTGTCATTTCCTATTAATCAGAGTCGTGACCTAATTTTCATGTTATAGAGCTTCCAGCTCTCGGAGCTTATGTAGAGCTGATGGATGTTTCTCTGAAATATGATCCCTGAAAGTTGGAAGCTTCATAGCATAAAAATTAGGTCACGACTCTAACCAATAGGAAATAATACAGTGACACAAAGTCAGCATGATATATCCTCCACGAGCTCCGAAGACAAAGCACTGTTGAAGCAGCTCACCCTGTTACTCCTACCCTTAATCTTATTCCATCCTATCTCTTCCCTTCCCCCCAAAAATTCTATTTTCACCCCCCTTCCCAAAGTATTCTCTATCCACCTTAAAAAAAATAAATAATTTAATAAAAAAAAAACGGGTTTTCAAAAAGTTTACATACCTCTTGCCTCACCAATAATTCTCCCCCATCTCTCTCTCTCTACCCCCACTTTTTTCAAGCCCCCTCCCCCTTCCTTTCAGTCATACTGCTGCTGGCTGTCTTCTTTTAACAGCAGATGAATGTATATTGCCACACTCCAGGATGCTGCTGAATAATAAGACAGCCAGCAGCATCCTACAAAGGTATGTCCAAAATTTTTCCTCCTATATATTCTTAATATATCTGTCCATATAAAACATGAGTAATACCATGAAATTTGAGTAAAAAAGCCAATGACATAAAAGGGGCACTCCTAAACAAAAATAGGCTAAATAGCCATAAAAATAATATTTACTTAGAGGAGTAACATGGGAATTTTTCCAGAAATAATACCTATAACAGATTGTAAATATTTATTTCATAATTCAGTCTCTTGCAGGAAAGGAGGAAGAAATTAAAATTGCTGTTGCAAAAGTGCAATTAGAAATGAAAGAACAGTTAAAAGAATTAAAGCAAGAATATCAAACTAATACTGATTTCAAAAATAAATTTGAAGAGTTAAATAAAGAATTCAAAGGTAAGTATTTTGAATTGCTTCTATATAAGATTAATTTTTTAAAATATACCACATTACACTGAATATAAAATTGATTTATTATAAGACAAGATACAATTTGTAAAAAAGTTTCAAGAACAGCATATTGGTAATTTTTATTTAATCAAACCAGTCTTTCAGTAAACTTAATATAGTAATACAGGATAAAGTTTTCATAATAAGAGCCTCTTCAGATCAGTCAGTAATGGCAATATCTTTTAGTTGGAAAGATATGGATTTGAATCCAGGTCTATGACATGCAGGACTTTGATAAGGGCTCCTTAAATGAAAGTGAATTATTTATGTGCAAGCAGCAAATGGTTTTTCGAAGTTTGGATTGTACAAAATAGACAAACCAGCTGAAAAATACATGCTGTTTTTTTTTTCTGCAAACAGTGTGCAGACAGCATTAATGAGATCAAATTATTTGCCCATGATGACTTCTGAATAATTACAACTAATTATTATTATTATTATTACATAACACCTCCAGGAAGTCCAAAGACTCATCGAGGGGGAGGGCATCCACTCTACAACTCTCCATCTCCACCACTCTGCCAATTGCCAATCCACCAGCTGCAACTACTTTCATTATCTACATCAATTATTGCTGACCACCACCACTAGTATTTTCACAAATAAACATCCATGCTCAGGGTGGGATTTAAATCCATAGCCGTTAATTTGGCTGGAGAGCGGATACGCTAACACCTCGGTCAACCAGGCCAGTCTTATTTTAAAGTTACATAATTAGTTATGAGATAAAGAAACTGCGATTTAAAATTCATTTAACTCTTAATTAGTAGCACCTTTTTTTTTGTTACATAATTAGTTGCATGGGGCATATTTAACCTGAAAATTAAATGTTGGAAGATTTTTTTTTTCCCCACTTGGTTAGACTATAATAAATTTAGTTTAATCCTTTATCCAAGTGTAAGCAAACAAAGTTTGCACCTGAAGTATCTTCAGGACTGAGGCAACTCGTAGTAAAGGTGAACCAAGCTCTCATCACTCCTTGTCTTAGTATCTCCCATAATGCATAGCATTATGATGAGTCCTTGAATTCCCTGGAGGTGTCAAATAATAATAATAATAACAATAATTATACATGTCTGCAAGAAGATGTGCTTTGCATTATAGGAGATACTAAGACAAGGAGTGATGAGAGCTTGGTCCACCTTTACCACAAGTTGCCTCAGTCCTGAAGATACTTCAGGTGCAAACTTTGTTTGCTTACACTTGGATAAAGGATTAAACTAAATTTATCATAGTCTAATCAAGTGGGAAAAAAAACTTCCAACATATTTCTCTAAATCCAGAGTAATTTAATAAATTACTCTGGAAATATGACTTCTCCATTTCTTCCACCTTAGTATCACCACCTCTGTGTCTGGCTCCTACTCACGAGGCCTCAATAAAGTTCAAAAAACCGGTCTGGGTAGTGGCCTTTCCCTTAATGCATAGCATTATACACTCTGCAAGAAGATGTGCTTTGCATTATGGGATATACTCAAAATTAAAGTTATGATATTTCTTTAATTTCTTGATATTTCTCATCAAATGTTTTTTTATTATAAGGTTGATTATGGTATGTAAAATGAAATAAACAAATCATTAATATTGCTTTATTTTTATATTAATTATTAAAATTTTTATTGTCTTAATTTTCTGTACAATTATTGCATCTTATTGAAGAATGCTCATTGCGACAAAAGCTCAGACATTTTTCACACTTTGACCTTATTTTATGATCCTTCGATCTTGGACACATTACACAGCAGTGTAATATGTCCAAGATTGGTGTATCATGACTAGAACAAGAAAATATTCATAACATTACAAAATTGAAAAAAATATCACTCGAAAAATACTCACGTAAGTAGTCACATGGGGTCAGAACTTCAGAAATCACGCCTTACTCCAGAACCGATTGAACCGATGGCCAGCGTGCAACTGATTCAGCACGGGAGCAGCAAGGAACTCAACTACACGAAAGTGTAACAAAAATACATCATACTGGGGTCAAATAAACCCCATGTGACTAATTAAAGCTCAATATCTGAGCATTCAAAAAATCATCATGCAGTGCTCACATTAACAATTATGAATGCAGTATCTATAATACATTTTCTCCAAACACATACTGACAGTGCACTTACAGTCATCTGTGTTAACCCATCCCACCACCACCACCATCATCAAATTCCTGCCATGTACCCTCAAGGGAGGTGTACAGGATATGATAGTACTACATAAAAAATATACATCATTACTAACTTCCTGTCTACAATCTTCCTCCAAATCAGTCTGTTACTTGTCAAGACTCCAACATTATCAGATCTTATATTTCTGTCGTCTAAGGCACATTGTACCATATCAATCCACCTATATCTTGGCCTTCCTCTGAGTTGTTTTCCTGCCAACCTGGCAGAGAACACTTGTTTTGCTAATCTTTCCTCTCCCATTCTGTTTAAGTGACCATACCACCTGAGATCAGCTGCTAATGCATTCCTGGATGCTGACAATGTTGAGTTCTTTCCTAACATCCTCATTTTTTTAAACTGATATTGCCATTGATGCCATCTGTTCATGCCGCTAATCTTTCTCCGGACTCTCATATCTGCAGTCTCTAGTCTTTGGTCAAGTGTTTTAATTCTGACCTGGCTCTCAGATCCATAAGTTAAAACTGCTTGAATACTGTCTTCTATACAGCTAATGTAGTGTTTTGGCTAATTTCTCTCATATTCCATATAAATTTATTCAGTTGACTTCCTACCATACCAGCTTTGTTGATTCTGTTATCTATTTCCATATTTAATTTACCAGAAATCACTAAAAATCGTGCCTAAGTAGCTGAAATGTTTTACTTGTTTTTCTATAGTTCTCCATTCACAATGCAGTTGATATTTTCATTGTCTTTGTCTTTTTAATGCTGACCTTCATACCATATCTATTACCACAGTCATTCACTTTAGTCAGGGAATCTTGCAGATTTGTAGTGGATTTATTTAGAAGTATAACATCGTCTGCATAACGCAAAGAGCTGAGATGAACATCTCCATTTTTCAATCAGGTTTAATACCACTATCCTTCATAATGTGATTCATATAGATAATAAGAAGGGATAATGTACATCCTTGTCTGACACCAGATTTAACATTAAACCACCTTCCTGTACTTCCTTCAATTATAACTGCTGACTTACAACTCAAATAAAGAATAAGTATTGCTGGATATAATGCCCCATTGACACCGTATAACTGTAGCGTTTCAAATTGCTTCTCTCTTGGCACCTTGTCATATGCCTTTTCCAGATCTACAAAACTTAAATACAGATCTTTGTTATATTCCTATGATTTATCAATTAATCTATCGTAAAGTGAAAATCTGATCCTAACATCCTCTATTTGGCCTGAATCTAGCTTGTACTTCACCAAGCTTTTCTTCCACAATTCTTCTAAACCATTTCGCAAGTATACTTGCATATATATTACCAGGAACACTCAGTAGAGAAATACCTCTGTAATTCTCAAATTCAGTTTTATTTCCCTTTTTATATATGGGTATTATGAGAGCTCTACTCCAGTCATCTGGAATTCATCCCTCTGTCCAGGCCTTCTGAACTATGCAGTGCAGCCACTGTAAGACTTTTATACAGCATTTCTGGTCTAATATCATCTACTCCTGCCGCCTTTCCACATTTCAGGCTTTTCATGACTTTTTCTACTTCAAGTATGGATATGTATTCCTGATCGCATGCCTGGTCAGGAATACATATCCATACTTGTTGAAACAAGCAGTGATGACGTCCTGCTGTCATAACAGCTTGTTTCATTTAGCAATTTTTTGAAGTAATTACTTCATACTTCAAGGATATCTTTTTCTCCCGTTTTCATGTCACCTTTATCATCTCTAAGTCCTTTTACACCACCCTTTCCTCCATTTCTGAGCTTCTTCAACAACCTCCAGAATATCTTGCCACCTTCTTGATATTTATTTTCTATGTCCTCACCAAAGTCCTCCCATGACTTTAGTTCAGCTAGTTTTATGCAATGTTTAGCTTTCTTACATTTGTCTCTGTATTCTCTAAGAGCTCAGGCTTAATTAATTGCCAGCAACTTTTGATATGCTGTCTTCTTTTCCTTCACTGCCTCTTTAACTTCCTGTGTCCACCATGGAGTTCTGATTTTTCTATCCTTGCAGACAACCTCACCACATGCCTCTCTGGCTGAATCAGTCAGTGTTTTCTTCAAGGCTTGCCACTGAATCTCCAAGGTTTGGTTCCTGTTCTTAAATTCTTTCATTTTTTCTTCAATAATCTTTGTGTATTTTAGTCTACAGTTCTCATCTGAGAGCTGCTCAACTTTTATTCGCTTTAAAACTTTCTTACATGTTATTCTTTTCAATATGAAATTAAATTTTATCCTGCTCAAGACTAAATAGTGATCACTTCCAATTTCAAATCCTCTGTGCATTCTGGTGTCCTGCACCAGGGAGAAAACATCACTATCAACAATAACATAGTCAATGAGACTTTTCTTATTCCTTGCCTCTTCTCTCCATGTGAATTTTTGCACATTTTTATGTTGAAACATGGTGTTAGTAATAACTAGTCCATGTCCTGAGCAGAAATCCAACAAGCATTTGCCATTATTATTAGCTTTGCTCTTTTCTCCAAATTTTCCCAAAATATTTTTGTATGTCTCACAATCATTTCCTACTCTGCTATTTAGATCCCCAACAAGGACCAACTTTTCCTTTTTCATTGTGTCAGTTGTTTTCTCTAAAGCATCAAAAAATTCCTCCACTTCTACCTTAGTAGAACCTTCTGTGGGACCATAGGCACAAATAAGTCTCATTGTCCAGTTCCTCCATTCTCATATTTTCCCACATCACTCTACTTGAGACTACCTGCCATTCAAGTAGAGTGATGTGGGCAAATATGAGAAAGGATTAGCCTCGTATTTAGTGTTGAATACTATGACTGCTCCTTATTTTCCTTGATCGTCATTGCCTGAATATAACATTTTGTATTTATTGTTCAGAAAGATCTCACCAGTTTTTGCTTTTTTTGTTTTAGTCACCCCTATTATGTCGATCTGGTTCTTATCCAATTCCTCAGGTAGCTCCATTTTTTTGCCATTCAGGCTTCTTATGTTGATAGTACCGATCTTGAACTCTGATGATGTTGAGTTGGGGTGGGTTTTAGGATTTGTTCCATTAGTTGACTTTTCGCTGTTTGCCCTGGTTCTTTAGTGAAAACAATGTGGGCCTTGTTTAACTGGCGACGCCCCAGCTGGCATGAAATTGTGTCATGTTGTACCATAATTTTTTTATTTTAGTTTAAGCCAATAAGAATACAATTTGGACAGCTAAATCCCAAATTGCCAGCCCATCCTCATTCATCCAGTATCCAGGTAGATAACTAACAGGGTGCATGCACCATGAAAAGGTGAGGATTGGACATTAGGTCAGAAGCCCTGATCAGTTCTCCACATTCCTTTAAAGGCTATGTGGAGGTCTCCTCTCAGTTATATAGCTTTGACACACACACACACACACCATTTTTTTTTTAATGTAAATCATGCCCACAAAAGTCTGTTACTGTATAGCAGTGGTTCTTAATCTGGGCAGTAACGCCCCCTGGGGTGCTGTGATTGCTGAGGGGGGGGAGGGACAGTGTTGCCAAATATTGTATGTTTGGCAACACTGCTCAGAATATTGTATGAATGGCAATACTGATCAAATTTATTTGCTACTTATTTTTTAGAATTTTTACATTGAAATTTAAGTAATTGGGCTACTTTGTGGTTTGAATTTTCTACATTGAAAATAATTAATTTGGGCTATTTTTAGCAGAATCCACTACTTTTATAAGCTTTATCTGCTACTTTTCCTAGTGCCTATTTGACAACTCTGGTTTTGCAGTTTACATCTAGCCCATGGTATCATGTTGCACACTTCGTTGATATTGTGTAGCACTGTAGTACGTTAAACTGAGTGAAAAATGAAAGTGTCGTCAATATTCAAGTGAATATTTAAAATATGGAATTATTCCGTCTATAAATAATGAGCAGTTATCAATGTGTTTAATATGTGAAACAAACTTTCCCAAATGAAGGAATGAATCCTTCAAGAATGATTGAGCATTTAAGAACAAAGCATCCAAATAAAGCAAAAAAGGATGTTTAGTACTTTCACGAATTAAAGACTAAATTTAAAAATCTTCCTGGACTTAAAGGGTTGGTTGCAAAACAAAGTAACCAACAAGAGAAGGAACTTGTTGTGTCTTACAAAGTTTCAAAATTAATTGCCAAATTTTGAAAGCCACATACTATTGGTGAAACTCTTATCTTACCGGCTATAAATGAAGTTTTAGATACGATGATTGGTCTAGATAATAGTCATCGTCATTTCCTTGTAGCAATAGTTCATTATCAACAAGAATTGATGAAATGGCAAAAGACATTGTAAATAACTTTGTGATGATTTAAAAACCATAGAATTTTCTTTGCAATTCAACGAGACAACTTTACATGATAATGAAGCTTCGTTAATGGCCTACGTGAGTTATATAAATACTAATGAAGAAATTATTAAATTATTTGCTGAACAACTGAAAACTGACACAAAAGGTTCTAAAATTTTTAAGGTTGTTAAAGACTTTTTTTTTAATGCTAAAAACATTTCTCTTACAAATATTATTGCGTGTGCATCTGATGGAGCACTAACTACGATTAGTCATCACTGTGGATTTATACCACATTTAAAAGAAGCAGTTCCAAATATCTTTACAACTCACTGCATTCTTCATAGAAAGCACTTGGCTGCAAACATTTTAGACTACACTACATAAGACTTTGGATGATGTTATTAACGAAGTGAATAAAATAAAAGCTAGGGTCATTGAATACCCATATTTTTTGGGAACTTTGCCATGAAAATGAAGAATTTGAGCATCTTTTGCTTCACACTGAAGTTAGATGATGACTCTCAAATGGAAACTGTCTACAATTTAATCATCTCTATGATACTGTTTTGGAATTTCTTAATTCACGTGATGAGAACATGTGTAATGTTCTAAAAAAAGGAAAAGGTCGCATATCTTTCTGATATTTTCACCAAATTAAATTAGGTTAGCATGAAATTGCAGGGAAGCAAAATGAATTTTATTAAAGCAAATAGAATTATAAATGTTTTTATCAGCAAATTAACAATGTACAAGCAGAGCATTGCAAGACGAGATTTTCTGCAGTTCCCAAGTCTACAAATAATAGATGATGATTTAATATTAGATACAGATTTGGATTGTTATTGTTGCCATCTTCTGATACTGAACGAAGACTTGATGATCAGATTCAATGAATTTGATGAGCTTAAAATACCATATTGGGTCATAAATCCATATCTTTCTGATGCCACTCCTATTCATCCAAATTTGTGTGAAAAATTTGTTGACTTAAAAAATGATTTTGAAACTCAAGTACAATTTCAACAGCATGGGTATGAAAGATTCTAGTCAAACATGCACTACAAGTATCCTCAGCTTTGGCAAGAAATAAAGTTATTGCTCATTGCTTTCCTTCTTCATACTTGATCGAGAAAGGATTCAGCGTCATGTTGCAATTGTTGGGTAAATAGCAAAATAGATTGCAAATAAGTGAAATAGGAGACTTGAGACTTTGTTTGTCGAACATTGAACCTGATATTGAAAAATTAGCAGGATCTCATCAGGCTAAGGGTAGCCATTAATGATAGGCTTATTAAATACAGTAAGTTGACATCTTTTCTGAGTAAAAATTAATTTGTATCAAAGTCATTAATTTTTAATTAACTATCAGTTCAAATAGGCTGATGGTAATTTAGGTTTGCCGAATAATATATTATAATTATCTTATTGAGTCATTAACCTAGTGTAAAATTGTGCAGGGGTTTCAGAACAAAAAGTTGCTGAAGCCCCTGCACAACCACTGCCATATAGTATATTAACATTAGTGCTATAGGTGGGTGAGCTAACAGTTAGTTACTCTAGAACTCTTTCAGGAGATCAAGCATGGAACCTGTTTAAATCACTTCATACCTCTAATAAGTAACACAGCAGTTTGACACAGGGTGATAAAATTCATCTTCAACTAAATGCCTTTACCATGCCCATGGCAAGTTCTAACGCATAGTATGCCAGTTGGTCAGAAAATATATTAACGACTCAGAAAGCTGAGGTGAGCTAACCAAGTGGAGAGTATCATTCAAAACTCTCCAGCCAAAAAAAAATCAAGTCCTCACATCCTTAGTGAGGACTTGATTTTCTAGTTCTCTCACATTGTTGCTGTGTATTGAAAAATTTCTTCTTCTTCTTCTGTTCTATATATATATAATGGAAAAAAGGCAGAATAGTACTACCACTTCGTGAGCATGTTTCTTGGAAAGAATTTTCCAATTTATAGACTTTGGTTAGGATAGGTTAGGTTAGGAATAGCACACAGGATTGGGTTGATGGACTTAAGATTCTTTATGATGATCAGAATGGATATGTAAAATGGTAGGTCTTGTTTTAGCAATTTACTTGCATTTTATATGGTAACTAGTGTCTTGAATAAGGGAGATTCATATACAGTGATATTCTTGGACCTTGCAAAAGCGTTTGATAGATTACTACATGATAGGTTGATGTACAAGCTGCAGAAGATAAGAATGGATAGTATAGTGGTTATTTGTTCAGAGAGCCAATCTACAATCGATACCAACAAGTTGTGTATGATGGAGCAGTGTCTCCAAAAAGGAGGGTAACCATAGTATGTCCTGGTGTTATTTTCTTAGGCTCCTGCTGTTTAACTTTCTGGTCAATGATATTTTATGTGGGTTGACTGAGGTTCTTCAGTTGTTGCTGATTATGCAAAATTGGGGAGGATTATAAGGAGCACTGCTGATATTAACTCCATTCAGGAAAATTTAAATAGACGTTTAACTTGGAGAAATGAGTGGGTTTATAGTTTTATATTAATAAGTGCTTGATGATGATGTATATTGGAGTTCAGATGCAGAAATATAAGGCTGTGTGCTATATTGGTGGAACTATACTCAGTCGTGAGCTATAAGGGGGCTTGCCCGAGCCCTTTGTTAAATGTTTCTCAAATTTGCGAGCCCCATGTTCTTCTTGTTTACTTTTTTTATTTTTTCAAAAAAAAAAAAAAAACATAATTTTTTGAAATATATTAAGGGACAAACTCATACGGTAACCTAACAAAGTGATATTATTAAATAAAATATTATAGTTACTGTTACCACCATTTTACAAATAAGAATTCACTTTTGGTATTCCCATATAAATAAATAGGACTATAAAATAATGCCCCTTGATTGGTACCATTGATTATCACTTGAAGTATAAAAACAAAAGAGAAATATAACGTACTTCAATATTATTGTGTTTAGATAATATTATTTGTTCTTTATAGATTGTGTGTCATAAAAACTTCTATCGCAAACAAAAGAAATTTATTTTGTTTATAAAAAATGCGGACTATTTTATATGTGTGATTATAAAAGATTTTATTCTTATTATATTTTGAAGAGCCTGTGTAGCTCATTGGATGTGCCGTTTGCACACCACGGCGCTTGACCGCATGAAGGAAGACTTCTTGGTTTCGAATCTAGTCGGCGACTAGAAGAAATTTTTCTAACCTGGGTTTTTTCTCCCGGAAACTTGGGTTTTTCCTCCCGGAAACTTGGGTTTTTCGTCCCGTAAACTCAAGAAAATCGACCGTAGAACCCACATTATTTCAGACATTAAATACCCGTGTTAGGGACCACGAGATGGCGGCACTTGTTGAGCTGTCTCTCTTCACTGTGTGCCACCTAATTAGTGATGGTCTTGGGCCAGCTAACTCTGATTGGGTACCAGTGGAGATTGAACTGCCCACTCAGTCTCCAAAAGTTAGATAGGGCTAAATGACCTCGCCTACTCCCTATATACAGGAATAAAAAAGGCATTAGCTGATTTTTTTTTCTTCATATTTTGATGGTTAAATAATGTTTTTCTTATGTAAGATAAATTAACACAGATGATTGTATGCAAATATTTCATGTTTAGATCATGAAATATTTGTTTAAAAATGATAGCCTTTACAGGTTGATTGTCTCCTCATACTTTTTGATTGGCATTTGTACTAAAGCTGTATTAATAAAAGTTTTTTTGTGAAATACGACTTTATTTTACTCAACGATGCGAGCCCTTTGTTAAAATTTCCGTAGCTCACCACTGACTATACTGCAGGAAGTGGATGAGATTCGAGATCTGGGAGTAATGGTTGACAGTAGACTGAAGTTTTGAGGGTGTATTCCTATAACACTTGCAAGTGTTGTATTGCTGCTATGATAAGAAATGCACTGACATGTAGGGATAAGGAGGTGATACCACTGTATAAAGCACTAAAAAACATTACAAGTACACATTACTGATTACTTCAAGAAATTGATGTGGCTAGGATTTTGGGGGTGATGGACGATAATAAATAGTATGAAAGACCACTTAGAAAAAAACTTGTAGTTTACTGTACTAACTTGTAAGTGCTGATATGAAATTTATAATCCCTTTTTATAGAGGTTCAGCTGTTCAGCACACTTGAACTATTGTGCTCAGATTTGGTCACTTGGTTTTCATTGTGATATGGAAACATTGGAGAGGGTCCAGAGATGAGTGACTAAAACAATATCAAAGTTCTGGAATGTTGACTATGGTGAGGGGTTAAATGAATATGGATTGAAGTTTGGTGGATAGGAGAAAAAGAGGTGATATGATAGAGACATTTAAGTTGTATGATTTTATTAGATTAATATGGAGAGGATTATAAAAAAAAGTAGCAGGTAAGAGGGAAAGAACCAGGCCATATCTGGAGGTAGTGTAAGAGTGTGAGAATTGATTTTTTACATTGAGAATTGCAGGTGAGTGGAACACATTACCAAAATATGTTGTTCTATAAATAAAGTGTTAAGGATCTTAAAATTCATTGTGATAGATATGTTGTCAGTTGAGTGAACTTCCCATGATGAGTTTGCCGACTCAATGGAGGTTGTGATAATAATAATAATATATGGCACTTCCACACACAAATTCAATTTTGGGACATTCCATGGGCCTTTCACCACTTCACTAACTTGTCTCCAAATTGTTTCCACCACTTCATCCCCAAGAAAACTGGGTAATCAAATATGTACACAGATGATGGGCAGCACAGCTAAGTAAAGGTGGATCTAGATTTAGTAATTTACACACATTCTATAACAGTGACAGTAAAATTAGATAAAAGAAATGTTTACATCATTATGCAGATGGAATTCACATTTCAATGGATTCTTCTTGGATAACTGTCACATGAACTAGATATGAAGTTAATACATGTATGAAATAAATTAAAAGATTTAAACAAGAGAATTAATAAATACAAATCATAACCGTCTTGCTATTCATAAAACTCCTTTTTATTATTCAGTTCTATAAAACACTGAAATAATAGTTCCCGACAAGTTTCGTAAATCGTAGGATTTACATCTTCAGGGGTAAATAGTATAACTTTAAAATAGTATAAGTTTAAACAAGAGAATTAGGAGTTTTAAGAATAGCCAGACGGTTATGATTTGTATTTATTAATTCTCTTGTTTAAACTTTAAGTTATACTATTTACCCCTGAAGATGTAAATCCTACGATTTACGAAACTTGTCGGGAACTATTATTTCAGTGTTTTATAGAACTGAAAATTAAAAGATGCCAAGAAATGATATTCTTGGTTTCATCCTTTATCCGAGTGTAAGCAAACCAGGTTTATGCATCTGGGAGTGGCCCTTCCCATAAAATATATCATTATACATGCCCATAAGGATATGTGCCTTGCATTATGGAATACTGAAGCAATTGATGTGAAATCATTAGCCTCTATATACAAGTTGCCCAGTCATGAAGTTACTTACATGCAAACTTTGTTTGCTTACAGTCGGAAAAAGGATGAAACAAAGAATATAATTTCTTGCCATCTTTAATTTACAGTATAACCAAGTGAAAAAACTTTCAACATACATGTATGAAAGGCTGGCTGATAGGCAAGCATTAAAGAATAGTGAAGAATTGTGCACCTTATAAAAAGGGATTATAAATTTCATATCAGCACTTACAAGTTAGTGCAGTAAAATACAAGTTTTCTTCTAAGTGGTCTTTCATACTATTTATTATCATCCATCACCCCAAAAATCCTAGCCACATCAATTTCTTGGAGTAATCAGTAATGTGTACTTGTAATGTTTTTTAGCACAAAGCGCATAATCATACACTTTGAACTAGCACCCATTATCCTTTGCCAACGTGCACTAAATTTCAGTATATTCAAATCTTCTCACAAGATCTCAATCATCTTCATTTACTATTGCTCTTTTCGGTTAGCAAACTGGATATCTCTCACACACACACAATGACTATTGCCATTATCATTAATGTACAAAATAAAGTACATTGATCCAAGCACAAAGCCCTAGGAACATATTGCTGATCACCTGCCTTCTTGATTCTTCTCCACCATGCACAATTCTTTAATGCATGCCTATTAGCCAGCCTTCTACACATGTACTAGCTTCATATCTAATTTCTGGAATAGTTATCCATGAAGAATCCATTCAAATGTGAAATCCATCTGCATCATGATACGAGGGTGGTCTGAAAAGTTCTCGGCCAAACATTGAAAGAACGAATTTATAATTTCAAAATTATTTTTAGTTTCCAACATAATCTCCCTTTAGACTAATATATTTATTCCAGCGAAGCTCAAGTGACATTATCCCGTCCCTATAGTGGTTCTCAGTGAGATCTGCAAAATACCCCTCTACAGCTGCAGGTCACCTCTTGATTCGAAGAAAAATGCTGACCAGTGAGGAAGAGTTTTACTTTGGGGAAGAGATAGAAGTCAGAGGGAGCCAAATCTGGGGAATAGGGTGGATGTTCCAACAATTCATAGTGCAGATCCCTTAATTTTCCCATTGCCAAAACACCTTTGTGGGCAGGTGCATTGTCCAGATGAAAATGATTTTTTCTTCTCCAAACCAGGTCTTTTCTCATGAATTTTTTTGTCTAGTCTGGTTAAAAGATCGGAATAATATTCCCCAGTTATTGTTTTAACTCTTTTCAAGATAATTAATAAACAAAATGTCTTTAATATAATTAATGGCTATATTTTAGCCTGTTTTTGTTTAGGAGTGTCCCTTATATTTAATACATTGGCTAACATAAGGATACCCTTCCCCTTCCTTCCCCCCCCCTCTCCCCACAACAAAATAATATATATATATATTTATATATATATTATTAATTGTAACCCGGGTTCCCAAACTTATTTCCCGTGTCCCAAGTAGGTCCCCATGTTCTTTCCCTCTCTTCCCCCCCCTTCCACAAGAGCTTGGATTTAGAAGGCATCTTTAAACCAAAATCAAGGTATGTACATAATTTTTCAACATTTTTTATTCTGCCATAATTGCCTTCTACACTCGCCCCTTAATGCCCTAAATTATATATATATATACCCCTTTTGAGTTATGTTAGCCAATGTATTAAATATAAGGGACACTCCTAAACAAAAACAGGCTAAAATATAGCCGTTAATTATATTAATAGTGTTTTAGAGGAGTAGCATGGGAATTTCCCAGAAATTATACTTAAAATGTCCCAAAACACCGACGCCATGACCTTTCCTGCTGATGGAACTGACTGTCTTCTTTGGCACTGAACAGCTGGCTTCTGTCCACTGTTTTGACTGCTGTTTGGATTTTGGTATGTAATGGTGAATCCAAGTCTCATCCATAGTCATAAATCAACACACAAAATCAGTTTTATTCTTATTAAAATGCTCCAAGCATCAGAGACATTCATGCAAGTGCATTTTTGGTCAGCTGTGAGCAAGCATGGCATTCATCTTACGCAAAGCTTTTTCATTTGCAATTCTTCATGCAAAATATATCCTACATGTTCTTTTCAAATGCCTATACTATCAACAATTTCACACGCTTTGACTCGCCAGTCATCCAATACCATATCATGCACTTGATCAATGATTTCAGGTGTTGGTACACTTTTTGGACGTCCTTCATGTGAATCATGTTCAAGGCTGGTACAGCCACGTTTAAACTCGGCAGCCCATTTCTTAATTGTTGAAAATGAAGGAGAAAAGTGCCCATAAACTCTTATGAACTTCGAATGAATTTCTTTTAACATTAAACCTTCTTTTACAAAGAATTTTATAACTGCACGATACTCAATTTTATCTAGGGATATAGACAACACTTTTGCTTCAGACAGCTGTATAAAACAACTGCTTGATAGAATGACTTGCAATTTCACATGATGTTTATGACAAATGTTCCAACTTAGAAAAAAAATTTCTTGCCGATAGTGTTGACATCTAGGGTCAAGACTGGGAACTTTTCAGACCATCTCTCGTATAAAAAGAATTCCTCAAATTAGGCAGGTTTACTTAAGATTAATCCTTAATGTTAACACTTGAATTTGATCATGAGGACCTGTCTAACTTATCTATCTATCTATCTATCTATATATATATATATATATATATATACAGGGTGTTCGGGATAAATTTGACATATTTATAATTAATTATATTTTTCCGTAAGTTACATGTATTAACACACACTTCTCTTCATTTAAAAGTTTGGACCCTTCTTCATTCATATACAAGATGTCAGAAAGGATGGATAGCTGGAACCCACCTGAATCATGGAAGAGAATAACTTGTATCATGATGATTCGTGCCCGCCATCAAAATAAGGATATTACGACTGCTGCCCAATGCTCCCTGAATACAGTAAAAACAATCAGGCATGAACTAGAGACTTGCAATGGTGACTACGAGGATGTAGCAAGAAGAAAGATCCCTAGCAGACGATCTGATTGCGTTCGTACAGCAGAATTCCTCGCAAATCTGCAGGAACAGGTGTTGAAGAACCCTGGCATTGGAATTCGGGCTTTGTTCGTGGAGTTGCTAACTGTAGTCAAGCCCTGGATAACAAGGGTAGCCAATGGTAGGCCGTATGTATGGCAGCAGGATTCGGCCCCTTGCCACACCTCTGGGAAAAGTCAAAAATGGTTGTCTGAAAATTTCTACGACTTCACCAGTCCAAATGTTTGGCCTCCAAACTCCCCAGACCTTAACCCCATGGATTATTTTGTATGGGGCGCAGTTGAAAAAGACACCAATCGCACTTCCAGTAATACAAAAGCCCAGTTAATGGATAAAATTAAAACAGTTTTTGCGGCCCTTCCCAGGGAGACTGTAGCATCAGCTTGTTCGAGGTTCCGAAGCAGAATTGAAGCTGTGATCGATGCTAATGGTGGTTATTTTGAGTAAATCTTGTTGATAGTATTGTAATTAACTCTGCCTGTAATGTTTTTTTGTCAATTCATTAAATTTAATAGATACAAAGAAGATTTTCTTTTTCCTTACGAAACTGTCAAATTTATCCCGAACACCCTGTATATATAAAGTGGAAGAGAAAAAAGTAGATTCAATGAGTGTGTAGCTGCACTGAAAAGGGATGTTTGACAGCTGCTGCTCTTGTTTTAACAGGCCTAACAAAAAGTGATGAATGTATGCCAATTCACCAGAGCAGTGACCATGGAAGTACTTGTAGAAGGGATATAGATCTGAAACACTGTGTATATGAGATAGAAGTTGAAGTGAGCTTGTGAGAGAAGGATCATCTATGAGCCAACCTACTCTCCTCTGGACAACATCAAGAATTTTTAAGGAGGTTTCAGGTGCACCACCCCAAATGCATGAAAAATATTCCAGGATGGGCAGATTTGGAATTTGTATAGGTTTAGTAGCTGGATGGGTGTATAATAGCTTCTTGAGCTTTTGGAAAAGAATGCCTAGTTTTTTAAGAAGCTGGGGAAGCCATTGATGGATGTGTTTGTGCCAAGAGAGGTTGGAGGTAAATGTCAGTCCAAGTAGAAATAGTACATCCTGTCTGGTGATGTATGTGTGTATTACTGAGGCTCATTCTGAGATCCTTTTTTGCGAGAGAAAAGGCAGGACTGCATGTTGGCAGCAGTGAAAGTGACTAGGCTATCCTTACCCCCACTGAAAGATGGTATGGAGATCATTGTTTAAGGCATTAGTTGCAGATGATTTTGATGTAAGGGATATCTGGGAAATGCATGGGACAGTTTCACAGAAGATTGCAACACTTCTCAAACCATATGAAATAAGAGTAACTTTCAAACCATTCAAGACAGTCCGCAATTTGTTAAGATCACCAAAGGATAATAATGTTTTCTTCAAACATCCTGGCATTTACAACATCCTTTGTTCATGTGGTTTAAATTACACAGGACAGACTTCCAGAAGTTTGGAGATAAGAAACAAAGAACACATCGGAGATGTTAATAATAACAGTAAAGATAATACCGGGTTAGCCCTTCATTTCTTGAATACCAATCACAACATTGAATGTGACAAAAGTTCTATGTCATATTTAGAGGAAGACTTTCATAACCGAAACTTCAAAGAAGCTACTGTGGTAATCCATTCAAAAGGCAGCCTCAATAGGAACCAAGGGATAATCCTTGCTGACATATAGAAGACCCTCATAAGATCACTTAGTACATCAGAATTCAACTTCGCTGCAAATTATAGAACGCACTTGCATAACAATGTCTGACATCACACACGTTCCATGCATTTGATGTAACCATCTTTTGAATTTGTATAACGTTTAGTACTCGTTCATGTTTTTTTCATGACCTGTTTTAAGCTGTTTTATCACTTTATGTATGCCCAGACGAAGCCAACAGTCAAGTTGACGAAACAAGTCGGTTCAATTTGTTATTAAAATCTTTGGCCAATATAGCCAAGTCTAATTTTATTATTGGAAAGAATCACAAATACTGATTTCCCAATGTTAATATTATCCCTGAATTGGGACTTATAATTGATCTTGTAATCCAAGCAATGTATATAGTAATTTAAAAAAAGTAATTAACTTATTTAAAATCATTAAATAAAATAATTTACATAAAATATATACTTCATTGTATTTTCAGATACTGTCAGAAGCTATAAAACTAAGATATTTATCCAAAATGAAGAAATCAACAATTTGAAAGAACAAATTCAAAATCGAAAGCAAGAGATGCAGAAGATTCGAGAAGAGGAAGCACAGAGAGCAGCAGTACTGCATTCTGCTTTCATGACATATTTCAATAGCATAAAACCAATAAATTCAGATTGATTATGAACTCAGAACTACCTTGTAATTGATGCTTTATATAATGTTAATATAAATGAAAATAACTAAAAGAGAGGAAATTTTTATCTTAATTATGAAGAAAAGAATTAAAACTTCTCACTCTTAATAATTAAAGTATAAAGCATAATTAGAATCATACCTGAATCAAAAAAGATACATATAGAAGAATTTCAGCTTATTTTCCACTTATGTGTTAGACTCAGTAGCCCTTGAACTCATCACTTTTTACAACTTCCAGGGATGGCCTCTTGTTCTTCCCATCTTAACATCCATTCTTTTTATAATTTCTTTTGTATTAATCTGATAGAATCCTTTAACTAACTTGAATGTTTCTTTCATATCCTCTTTTCTTCCTGTCCACCTTCTGGTTTTCCTTTTCAGTTGTTTCCGACCATAGGTGACTTTGTAGGCATTGCCCACAAACCATTCCTGGTGAGATTTTTATAGGGTACTTCACCGTTGCTCCCCCCCCCCCATTTTATCCAGGCTCGTGACCGGCATATGACTGGGACGTATTCATGACTAATCCATGTGTGTTCACAAAGCCAGTTTGCCTGTTCTGGGGGACGAAAAACCTGAGTTTCCGGGTGAAAAAAAACCCTCTACTTCCAGATGAGACAGCTAACTCACCTTTAGTCAAAAGAGACCAGATAAAGGTTCCTCACATCAGTGATGGGAATTGAACCCAGGTCTTTCTGACCAAAGGGCTTCAGCACTTCATCTATACTGACTGAGCTACGGAGGCTCTCCTATCCACGAACCTCTGTAATCCACATTCTCTCAAATGCTCTTCATAACCAACACTACAGAGTCTTGATATCACACTTTGGTTATTTGTCTTTGGACCCTTTCTAGTGTTTCCCACATCACAATGAAAACTAGGTGATCATATCTATGCACAACAGTCCATATGTGGTCTGACCAATGCCTTATATAGAAGCACCACTACCTCATTATTCCTGCATGTCAGAGTACTTTTCTTCGTATAGCAGCTATATGATGTGCCCTTGGAACTTAAGTCCACTGATCTCTTTTGGCTTCAGTAATTCATCATCACTGCAAGATCCTGAATCTCATCACTTCCTGACATATACCTCCACCAGTACAGTATGTAGCATCATATCTCCTTATCCCGAAGTGTCCAAGCTAAAAGTCTATTCAAATATTCCTGTAGAGCAAGGTTTCCCAAATTGTGTTCTGCAAAAAGTGAATAAGTGTTCTGTGATGTTAGTGCCCAAGCCGTGTATTTTTAAACATGGAAGTAATTCAGGAAAGGGAATACTGCTGTTTATGACTGGTCATAAAAATTGCCTGCAAGCCGATTACAACAATGGGCAGGGTATCCTATGTTCTCAAAACTGAACGAAATAACATCTGTGTTGCAAATGTTAGTGACCAATCAGCAATGAAGTATAAAGAAAATTTTTCCAGTGAAATTGAAGATTAAGGTAGTCTGTATCCGGTTCTCAAATCTAGTAATACTAAATACTTTTTTTGCAAGTTCATATTGTAGGGTTGAAAGTGCTTGTTTCGAAACGTAGTGCCATGATTTTTTAAAACTAATAGGCCTATAGATTTAAATTTTAATATGAATAAGAGACAAGGGACTTTGTTTAATTTTAGTGTTAAGAAATCTCTTATTGAAGGTGTTTGTGACGCAACTGATAGTGATTCATCCACCTCCAGCCTACAAAGCAATCTCCAGGATGTACAAAAGGAGGGGAAAACTACCAGCACACAGGAGAAAAAGTCTGCATTCACTAAGTTCTTATAATAATAATTATAAATTTTTGGTGTTCAAAATGGGATATGTCAGTGAAAATCAGCACAAATTAATTTAATGATGTTGGCCTGAGGAAACTACAATATGCTACAAGATTTCATAAGTCCAGTGATTGATAACTGATTTAAATGTAATTTTATATTTGTCAACATGTCACACCATATACATAAGGGTACTAATACTCTGTATGATTATGCCATAATTATTATTGTAATGTATTATTAATATTAATAATTAATTATAAATACATTACAAAATAACCAAGATGTTCTGTGAAAGTTTAAGGATTTGTGAAGTGTTCCGTCGTAGGAAAAATCTGGGAAACACTGCTGTGCAGAATTAACATCAGCACTATTACTGATAATTCTACCTAACTTTGCATCATCAGCAAACATTTGAAGATCCCCTGTCAATCAATATTAAATATCATTAACAAACAAGTTAAACAGTAGGGCCCAAGAACAGTATCCTGAGTCACACCACTGCTCACCTTTCTTTTTGAGACACAGCTCCATCATACGAGGGCGGTCTGAAATTTCTTGGCCTCGACCATAGATGGCAACACTATCGGCAAGATTTTTTTTTCTAAGTTAGTACATCTGTTCTAAGTGTCCACGTGAAATTGCAAGTCATTCTATCAACTACTTTGTTTTATACAGCTGTCTGAAGTAAAAGTATTGTCTGTATCCCTTAAAATGGAAAAATTGAGTATCATGCGGTTAGAAAATTCTTTGTAAAAGAAGGTTTAACGGTGAAAGAAATTCATTCGAAGTTCATAAAAGTTTATGGGCACTCTTCTCCTTCATTTTCAACAATTAAGAAATGGGCTGCCGAGTTTAAACATGGCAGTACCAGCCTTGAAGATGATCCACATGAAGGACCTCCAAAAAGTGTAACAACACTAGAAATCATTGATCAAGTGCATGATATGGTATTGGATGACTGGCGAGTCAAAGTGTGTAAAATTGCTGATACTATAGGCATTTGAAAAGAACATGTAGGATATATTTTGCATGAAGAATTGCAAATGAAAAAGCTTTGTGTAAGATGAATGCCATGCTTGCTGACAAAAACGCACTTGCATGAATGTCTCTGAACAGTGCTTGGAGCATTTTAACAAGAATAAAACTGATTTTGTGCATCAATTTATGACTGTGGATGAGACTTAGACCATTACACACCAGAATCCAAACAGCAGTCAAAACAGTGGGCCAGCTGTTCAGTGCCAAAGAAGACAGTCAGTTCCATCAGCAGGAAAGGTCATGGCATTGGTGTTTTGGGATGCTAAAGGCATTTTGTTTATTAATTATCCTGAAAAGGGTAAAACAATAACCAGGGAATATTATTCCGATCTTTTAACCAGACTAAACAAAAAATTTTGTGAGAAAAGACTGGTTTGGAGAAGAAAAAATCATCTTTCATCAGGACAATGCACCTGCCCACAAAGGTGTTTTGGCAATGGGAAAATTAAGGGATCTGCACTATGAATTGAAAGTTTATTTTTCACTTGGTTAGACTATAATAGTTATATAAGGTTATAAGTTATAAGGATTAAACTAAATTTATTATGCACTATGAATTGTTGGAACATCCACCCTATTCTCCAGATTTGGCTCCCTCTGACTTCTATCTCTTCCCAAAACTAAAATTCCTCCTCGCTGGTCAGCATTTTTCTTCAAATCAAGAGGTGATTGCAGCTGTAGAGGGATATTTTGCATATCTTACTGAGAACCACTACATGGACAGGATAATGGTGCCGTAGCATCGCTGGAAAAAAAATTTGTTAATGTATAAATGTATTAATCTTAAGAGAGATTGTGTTGAAAAATAAAAATAATTTTGAAATTATAAATTCATACTTGCATTGTTAGTCCGAGAACTTTTCAGACCACTCTCGTACACAACTTACTGGTATCGTTCAGAGAACCAATCTCAAATCCATCTAACTAATATACTATCTATGCCTATCCTCTGCAGCTTGTACTCTAACTTATCCTGTGGTAATCTATCAAATGCTTTTGCAGAGTTAAAGAATATCACTCTATATGATTGTCCCTTATCCAACACGTTCATCACCTTATCATAAAACATAAGGTATTGCTAAAACAAGACCTACACTTCACAAATCCATGCTGACCATCATAGAGAATCTTATGTTAATCAACCTAATCCTGTATTTTATTTCTAACCAGTTTTTTCAACACTTTGATCACAACTGCAGATATACAGACCAGTCTATGTTTGGAAACTTCTGTTCTCGAACCATGCTTGTGGAGTGGTATTATTTTGCCTTCTTTCTACTCCTTAGGAACCTTCCCCACTGCAAGACTTTCATTGACAGCTTTCCCGTGCCCCCCCCCCCCCCACTGCCAGTAGTGTTACCTTGTGATACATTGCTGGTGCTTCAGACAGAAGCATCCCCAGAGATGAATCACAGGTAACGAAGCTAATGTCTCAAACAAGGAATCCAAAGGTATCAAGCCTCCTGATCACTTACAGCAACTATGATTGAATAACAAGGACAAAGGCATGGCTAACCCTTTTACACATTATTTAAAAATACATGGCGGTGGTATATCATCCATTCCCACAGACTTATTAACATCTAACCCAAGCGACACCGCTGATTCCTTCACCTGTAATTCTCGCCTCCCTTCTACATATTGCACCACATCATTCACACCACTATGATATACACTGATGAAATGTTCATTAAATAATTCCATTATATCATTTGCGATGGTTACTCTGTTACCATATCTATCCACTAGCATCAACCTGCCATAATTATTTTTTCCTCTTGCTTACTACATAGCAGAAAAATTCCCTTGGATTAGCTTTGACTTGGCTGGCCAATTTCCTCTCATATTCTACTTTTTCTTTTTTAATCATGCTTGTCACTTTTCTGGCCTTCACTTTATATTCTTCATGCATCTGTTTACTACAAAATGTCTTGTACTTCTTCCATAACAACTTCTTTTGTAACAATGCGTGCTTGATTTCACTGTTCATCCATCTCACTCCTACTCTGTTTATTCACTTAACTCTTGGTATGCACTCATGATTGCATGTGTTAGATACTGCCTTATCCTTTCCTGTGCACTATCAACATCTTTTTTACACAATTCATCAATTCAACCAGTGTATTGATGCTAGTTGAGCACAGAGCTTCTGATAATCACCCACCATGTAGTTCCACATATAGACCTTCCCGATAACAACTTTTTCCTGTTTGACTACCTTCCAAACCAATACCTCATGATCGCTTTCACCAACAGGTGGCAGTCTTGATACCTCATTCACAACCACAATCTGTGAGAATATCACCAAATCTAATATCGATAAGTCTCGTGTTGCTTCCATCACATGCTGCTTTAGATTGTTATCCCAAAGAAACTCAACAAATTCACTATCCTTCTTTCCAATACATATTCCTATAATTAAAATATGCCATCAGGATCACCATCCTTTTACTTGCCAATTAATTTGTCTAAACATTTCACAATCAATACTCTCCACATTCCCTGGCTTACAACAGCATCCTATTAGATATACTATTGTACTGATCTCAACTTCACACCAAACAGCTTCAAAATCTTCATATGTACTACTATTTTCCCCTTCAATTCTTAAAGAACACAATTTCTTTGCTACCATTAACAATACTCTCCCTCCTCTCTTGATCTTCTTATCCTTTTGGAAAATTCTATATCCCATCATTTCAAGTCCCGACCAGTATATCATGCTCAGTCAACCAAGTTTCACTTATGCCAATTATCTTTGGGCATACTGATTCAATCAATGCTACAAACTCAATCCTTTTATTTCTAATACCCCATACATTAGTATACAAGCATAACACTTCAACACTCTTTGAGGCTATCCCATCAGCACAATCGCTTTTTACTCTCTCTCTCTCTGCGATACACCCTCTGTCCAAAAAGAAACTGAACTTTTTTGAAAATAGAAACTAGTAGCGCCACCTGTAGTATCTTTTTGTCATCAAAAGCAGCAACCTTCATTAGTGTTGTGTCAACTGTTTATTACATTTGTTTCATTAGAAGCCGAGTTATAGTGCCAAGAGTGACAGTGTGTTTTGACGAATGGTCGGAAAATGAGTTTCAAACAGGAAGCTGCGATTGACTTTTGTGTTAAACTTGGTAAAAGTTTTACCGAATTGCTTCAAGAAAGCATACAGTGATGAATGCTTGTTAAGTTATGTTATGTTTGTTAATTTTTTTCTTATATTTATATTTATCAGTATCTTACTAAATCTCCAATTATCCTACTGTTTGCACCTTTTGTAAAATTACGTTATGTTGATATATACCCTTACCTATCTACATTACTTACTCATTTGTCTCTCTTAAGTCTCATTAATTCCTTACTCGTACAAGTCATTATTTCTCCATCTGCTGGCTGCTATAAACGTATTGAATGATAGTGCACTGCACTGTTAACAAAGACACTGCTTCAGGCTAGAGCCAATCCCTTTGTTATATTTCTGGTATTAACCCTGTTTCTAATTTTGGAAAAATTTATTTGTTAACGCTGCGCCATCCAAAATTATTAGACTAGAGAAGCTTTGTCGTCTGGGAGATAACACTCAGAGTGGCACAATATTCAATACTCATACAATTACTATTCCAGATTTCACCAAAACTTATTTGTCTTAATTTTACTGCAGTCGTGGCTATCCCCTAAAATTTGATTCACACAGGTTCTGCTTTATGAGTGGTGCATTGAGACCATAGATCGGGTAAGTTGTTAGGTTGACAAGAAAGGATTTATTAATTAAAAAATATGGCACAGTTACGTAACAAAACTAATTCAATCATGCAGGTGTAACCTGGGCATTCTTAATCATTCTCAACATGAAGCAATATCTAATACTATTGAATTAGACATGAAGTAGTGTATAATAGAATTGGTTTGTCTCACGTGTAACATTATTCAATCTTTCAAAGTTGGAATATCGGGTTCACGTTCTTGATACACAATGCTTTTAAGAAATGCCCACAGCCAAAAGTCACAAGGATTGAGATCAGGCGATCTCGGTGGCCATGGCATGGGAAATGCACAACTAATGATTCTTCTGTCAGAGAAATGTCGCAAAACATGCTGTAGCTGAAGTCCAATGTGGGGTGGTGGTGGTGCACCATCCTGCATGAAGATGGTCGAATCGAGACATCCTCTTTGCTGCAGTTGTGGAAAACCACAAAATTCTGTAGTATATTGGCATACCTGTTAGCATCGACGGAACAGGTCACTGGTCCATTTCCTCGTAAAAGTATGGACCGATGATAAAAGATGCCATAAATCTGCACCACACTGTGACTTTGGGCGAGTGGATAGGCATCTGCAGACACACGTGCAGATTAGTTGCAGCCCAAATGTGACACTTGTGTGTGTTAATATCGCCGTTCAACTAAAAGTTCGCTTCGTCACTCCATAAAATCTGCCACCGCCATGCATCATCCACTTCCATGCATGCAAAGAATCTCAAAGATGAGTCGATTCGTGTGGTCACATCACCTGGGCACAATTCGTGAACATGACTGATTTTATAGGGGTAAAACTTTAACATGTGATGTAGGATTTTCCACACCGTTGTGTATGCAATATCCGTTTGCCAGGATATTGCTCATGCACTGCTGGTACCCTGCACATTCGTCAGCTCCTGTTCCACAATAGCAGTTGCAACTTGTTGGTAATTGATTGGGTTGCATCCCCTGCCTGCCTGCACTGCTAGAGTTCCAGTAGTTTCAAATCGCCGAATCAGTTTTCGTAAGTTTGTTACACTAATCGGTCCTTTTCGTAAATTTTTCATACGCCAAAAATCATGAGCATTGAGCAAGACAAGCACTTGCATTATTGTTCCGCTGATAATAGAGTTTGACTAACAAAGCACGCGCACGTAAGGTAAGAGGCATCGAAAAGCAGTTCATCTACGAATGATAAGAAATCTCACAGGCTTTCCTTTTATTGCATAATCACTCACAAGAAACGCAATAATGCAAATTAATGCATTTTACTCAGTAAACAGCACCAAAATTTTCCTTGTTGGCAACTTTTGGTACAATGTTTTTTTTTTTATTAAATCGAATCCCCATGTTCCACTGTGTACATCTACCGAATATTGGTGTGTTTCGTCCAATACATTACTCGCTAGAGGGCTCTGAACACTTGACATTATTTTATAATCACCCGGTATTTCTCCGAAAATTTTGATACTTGTTAAATCTGAATGAAATGTAGTACAATAAATTTCTCCTTCATTCAAGATTTAACATGCTTATCCCGTACTTAAGTTTACGAGTGGTTTAAGCGATTTCAATGTGGTCGTAAGACGCTTTAGGATGACGAAAAGCTGGGAAAAACTGGACTGAGCGAAGTTATCCAAAAAGTGCATGATTTCATCAAAGAAAACCCGAAATTGTCTGTGAGATTGATTGAAGATGAATTGGGGATTCCAATAACTGTGCACAACATTTTGACTGAGAGCTTGGGCCTTCGTAAATTGAATTTGCGATTTGTTTTCCCCAAGTTGACAGACAACCAAAAAATGTATCGAATTGAATACTGTAAGGACCTCATTAAAACCACTTGTAAGGACTCGCACTTCGTAGAAACGATCGTTACTGGTGATGAAATGTGGTATTTCATGTATGAGCCTTGAAACAAAGCGCCAGAGTGCTGAGTGGAGACCACCAGAAGAGGGGCATCCGAAAAAAAGTTGCTTGGAGAAATCAAAAGTAAAGACAATGCTGATTTGTTTCTACGATTCCAAGGGCATTATCCACAAAGAATTTATTCCGCCTGCCAAACGGTCAATGGTGAGTTTTATCTCGAAGTTTTGAAGCGATTGATAGCGAGAATGCATCGTGTACAGCATGAATATCGTGAAAGCAGCTGGTCACTTTTGCACGATAATGCACCATCTCATCGTTCGAACATTGTGAGATAGTTTTTGAGCAAAAACCAAGTTTGTGTGTTGTATTACTCGCCGTATTCATCTGATTTATCACCCTGTGAGTTCTTTTTCTTCCCCTGACTTCATTTGCCGATGAAAGCAAAGCGATATGACACCATTAAAAACGTTCAAGCAGCAGTAACCATGACCCTCAACAGTATCCCAAAAAACCAATATAAAAAAACTAATTTAACGAATTAATTGACATTGCTATGCACTGTATCGAAGCTGAGGGAGAGAATATTGATTGAAATAAATTATTTGAATAATTATTAATTGGCCTGTTTTATTTTCTATCAAAAGTTCGTTTTCTTTTTGGACAGAGGGTGTAGTGCACCTTGCCCTGTCCTTCCCCGTATCCCATAAATAACTTTTGAATTACTGCATTTAAAAAAAGACAATTTCCCCCCTCCCTCCCGATGATACTTCCTGTGAGGGGCAATGGACTACTTGATAATAGATAATGAACTGAATGTTGTGACTAAGTTGCATTCAAACTAAAAATTCCTGGTGCTTTAACAATGATACAACATGGTAATAAATCCATTCTTGAATATTTGCACCAACTGGCAAATATTGAAGAATGAGAAAGGTGTGCAAACTTAGCAGTGGGTTCCATGTAATTATACTGTAATTATAGCTGACAACCTTCAGAGTCATTAATTTCCTTATTGCATCAAAGTATTTGGCCATTTCTGGATTGGCTGTTGACATGTGATGAAAAGATGGCATGTTTATACAGCAACATGA
This sequence comes from Typopeltis vanoorti, assembly GCF_054136105.1. Taxonomy (NCBI): domain Eukaryota; kingdom Metazoa; phylum Arthropoda; class Arachnida; order Uropygi; family Thelyphonidae; genus Typopeltis; species Typopeltis vanoorti. The sequence goes on from NC_143557.1 coordinate 40,667,416, forward strand.
AAGTTGTTCTGTTAGGAAATGCTCAGACTTACATGGGGGTGAGGGACTTGGGACAAGCTCCAACATGTTGGTTGGAGAATTCTGTTCTGCCTTCCATCTGATTAGCACCTTTTATCATTGGACAATCATATACTACGAGTTGCCACTGGAAAGAGTTGCTTAATTTTTGTGCTCCTAAACTCTGGGAATGTCAAAAGAGGGGAAAATATTAAGCATATAAAGGTTCTTATTCTTCTAAATAAAGTGCTTTTTTCATTTTTAACAAATGCTTTAATTTTGATCTTAAAACCACACAGCCATTTTATAGTACTTAGTTTTGTTCCAAGTACTTCTTAAAACATACATTTTATAGTCTTCTTTGTTGCAGATAGTATTATTCTGATGGAGGGGGGGAAAAACATGATTTAATAGAAATGTTTAAATATATTGAAGATTTAATAAATAAATGTTTTCATTTAGAAAACATTCTCCCCCTCAAAAAAAAAAAAAAAAAAAAAAAAAAAAAAAAAAAAAAAAATTCAGTATAGAATAATTCTTGTTCACTTATGGGAAAGATGAACAGTTAATTTATTGCTAGAATATGACTTACATAAATGATTTCATATACTATAAATATTTTTCACCCTTCCAGAAAGAGAGTTACTTTGCATTTCCAGCATAGTGACTTTATTTTATCCATTTCAAATAATGTCCAATAAAGCATCATTTACCCAAGTGGGTGATATTAGCCCACAATATGTTTCTTCCACCTACTGAAGCCAAATAACATACTTTGTTTCAGAATGATATAATCACGTAATCACAAGAAAGATATTTATTTAACCAAATATTTCGGTCTGGAAATAGCAGACCATCGTCGGTGGTATTACAAGAACAGTTTAAAAAAATATATACAAGCTAGAATACTAACAATAGATCGTTGAAATTAGAACATGCCGCGTGATGTTATATCACTAAGTATGAAACGAAATATTTTGAAGTAGAAACATGATTGAATTTGCTATAAAAAAAAAAAAAAAAAAAAAAAAAAAAAAAAAAAAAAAAATTAATGAGTAATCTTGATTAGGCTTTCCCAGATTTTTGATATAGATATGCAGTCATTACGATTCAGGTTGGGATGATGGAGCAAGGCCTCCACGCTTTCCTTGAACAAACGTTCGAACCTATAACGGGATACCACCGACGATGGTCTGCTATTTCCAGACCGAAATATTTGGTTAAATAAATATCTTTCTTGTGATTACGTGATTATATCATTCAGTCTTATGTCGCAAGTATCCTTAAAACAACAAATACTTTGTTTCATTCAGGCTGTTGCATTCTATATTCGAGATTCATAGAGAAGAATATAGTCAACATTCCTATCACGAACCACAATATTCAGACCTTGCCAAATTCCATCCAATGTAAAAATACAAAATCTATACATAACAGCAAATTTTTAGATAAAATTTTTAATCTTTTCAAAGATGCAATGCCCTTCTCTTGTAAAGTAAGAATGGAGTGTATAAAACTTTTTTTAGTTATAGGAAACACCATAGATGCAATGTGTGAAAGAAATACCATAGCAAACTATTCATTAAAACCACCTATTTCTATGGTTCCTATGAACTTGCTGTAGTGAGTAGTTGCCTGTTTATTTTCATAATAAATACTAGGGGATCCCCCCCCTCCCCCGAGTTCCAGAAAGGTAGGCTGGTTCTCCTTGAATTCTGATGACTCGAACTTTGAAAACTCGAGAGGGAGGTTGTCCCCCCCCCCCCCCCCCAGCACCCAAGTTCCGGACTGATAGGCCGGTTTTCCTTGAATTCTGATGACTCAAAAGGGGGTTCCACCCCCACCCCCCTGGAGCCTACAACGCCAACCCCCCCCCCCTGAGTTCCAGACTGGTAGGCCGGTTCTCCCTTGAATTCTGATGACTCAACACTCAAGGTATCCCCTGAGTTTCAAAACGTTTCAAATAACGTGACACAAAACGTTACAAAAAAAGGCTTATCATTTTATGTTATAGAGTAGATTTATTATTATATTTATTATTTCTTCATGCCCTTTATGTGACATTAAAATCCTGCATATATTTATTATTAAAATATTTATTATTTCTTCATGTCCTTTATGTGACATTAAAATCCTGCATATATTTATTATTAAAATATTTATTATTTTCAATGTCCTTTACATGACATTAAAATCTTGCATAAATGCATTACAGTGAGTGCCTGATTTCACAAGACTTATGCTTTGTCAAGGCACTGAACATGTAGAACAGTATCAAATGACAATGAATATGTCAGATAAAGAGATCACAGGGTTGAAGAACAATGTTCAGTTGCTCCTGTACAATCCTGACTATGTTTGATTGGATTGAAGCTTTAAACTTGTATGAAAAATCTTGAATGAAATAAGACAATTTACTTGCAGTTATTTAGATTTAGCATCTTCCTATATATTTAAATCAGAATATGTTCAGAATTCTTATATTACCTGTACCAGCATTCTCTCAATGTGCTGAAATCCACACCAACAAATATGATACAAACTTGCGAAAGGAGAGATCGTGTGGATTTTTAATCTGGACTAAAATCTTATTCAGTGGTGCAGATATAGTTCTGATGTTGTATAGTTTTAAGGACCACACTATTTTACGTAAACCAGGATGGTGTTAGCATGCTCTTCTTTCTAGGTTTGAGAGAAGGAGTTTGATTTCTTCTTAAGAAATTCAGCAGGTATGGTTTGTTGTTGATGTTTAGCTCAAATATATTTAACAGAGCTTGTTTTTTTATATAGAATCAGTTCAGATGATGAAATTAGTTCAGCCCTGAAAGGTCTAGATTGGAAAATCTAATTTTTGAATGTAGTAAGCCACAGGAATAAAACATCTAGGTCCACCCCCCCCCCCCCCCACCCCCCCCCCCCCCCACCCCCCCCCCCCCCCACCCCCCCCCCCCCCCACCCCCCCCCCCCCCCACCCCCCCCCCCCCCCACCCCCCCCCCCCCCCACCCCCCCCCCCCCCCACCCCCCCCCCCCCCCACCCCCCCCCCCCCCCACCCCCCCCCCCCCCCACCCCCCCCCCCCCCCACCCCCCCCCCCCCCCACCCCCCCCCCCCCCCACCCCCCCCCCCCCCCACCCCCCCCCCCCCCCACCCCCCCCCCCCCCCACCCCCCCCCCCCCCCACCCCCCCCCCCCCCCACCCCCCCCCCCCCCCACCCCCCCCCCCCCCCACCCCCCCCCCCCCCCACCCCCCCCCCCCCCCACCCCCCCCCCCCCCCACCCCCCCCCCCCCCCACCCCCCCCCCCCCCCACCCCCCCCCCCCCCCACCCCCCCCCCCCCCCACCCCCCCCCCCCCCCACCCCCCCCCCCCCCCACCCCCCCCCCCCCCCACAGATAGTAAAGTTCTGGATGGAGAGTTGTAAGCAGCATAGATTTTGAGTTTACTGGCTATGTTAGTTTATACTTCCATGTCTGTAATCTCTAAATTTGTAGTTGATGGGTTGGTTAATGAATTGCATTTAATAGTTTTTGATAAAAATGGCAGTGCCACTGCCTCTGTAATCCAGTCTGTCATTTTCGTAGAACAGGTATCCTCTCAATTTCAGATTTTCTGCAGGTTTTAGGTGGGTTATTTATTAGTATAATATCTGGATTATATCTTAGTGAAAATTCTTCAATTTTCACTAAGATATAATCCAGATAGTAGTGTTGGCATTCCAAGTGACAATTAGAAGGGAGTTTGGAAGAAATTTATTTCTAATCATAAGTGAGAGCTGTTAGGATAGAGTGAGTTTCTTGAAGGAATATTTTTGTAGAGGTTAGTGAAGGGTTTGATTTACTGAAATCTTGAAACATGGTAGCAAGAGAAGCATAATGATCACAATCAGGTTAGGATGTGTTTGATCCTGGCATGTTGCTTTCATAGGGTCACTTCAGCATAAGTGTTTTGCTCATATGATTGAAGATCTGCTTGCTTTATAAATTTTGTTCTAGTTTGTAGAGGTTCTGCTTCCTTTAGCTGTGTCTGTGAGGTTGAGAGGTGGACTGATTATTTATGACTGCCAGCTGGTTTTTTGGATAGTAGGTACATCCTTCATAATTGGCAGGATTAGGGGCACTGCAGTTGGCACATCTGGACAGTGTGGTTTTAGACTTGGTGCAAGTGTTAATGGGATGGTTGTTCTTGCCACATTTTAAACATCTGTAATCAGTCTGCATAATTTCTGGACATGGCCATATTTTTGACATCTGTGACACTTATTTGCTGATGTTCTTTTCCTTAAAGGTTCAGGTATTATCCTGAGCCCACAGACTGATGTTAATTTGTATATATTCGTGTATAAATTTTGAATTTCCACCAAAACCAGTGGCATTGGTCAGCTTGAAACATTCTTCTGACTTTAACTGGAGGCAGACCATGACAGCAGAGATCAGTCACTTTTTCCTCCATAGTGATGTCTTCCATTACTCCTCTCACAACTAACTTTAGATTTTTTTGGAGCTGAGGAAGAATGTATGATATTGCATGTTTAGGCCATCCATTATCCTGGTTAAGCGGCAAACTTAACCAGGATAATGGATGGCCTAACTGTGCAAAGCTGAATCTTGATGCCTTCATTCGTGATTTTAACCCATGAGTAGGCAATTTTTTGATCACTCATGATTGAAATGAGTGTTGTCCATTGTGATTTTTTTCATGTAAGATGACTGGAGGCACATTCTCTTGAACAGAGCTAGAAGCATCTGTGTGTTGAGGCTTAAGTGCTGGGAGGACATCATGTTGAAGGTTTAATGGAATATTTACATCACTAGGAAAGTATTAAAAACTAATATTAATGCTTCCAATATTTCATCTCAGCCATTGCAACATCTTCAAGGATTACAAATAACTCTTGTAACACACACTCAAATACAATATAATACTAAGATGTTGGAAGTTTTTCCCCACTTGGTTAGACAATAATAAATTTAGTTTATTCCTTTATCCAAGTGTAAGCAAACAAAGTTTGCACCTGAATTATCTTCAGGACTGAGGCAACTCATGGTTCTCATCACTCCTTGTCTTAGTATCGCCCATAATGCAAATCACATCTCCTTGCAGCCATGTATAATGCTATTCATTAAGGGAAGGGCCACTACCCAGATCGGTTTTGACCTTTATTGAATGTTCAAGTACAGGCCAAACTTCAAAATCTCACCGTTGTTCCCCTCACCCTGCCACTGAGAAGAACTCTTAGCGTTGGCTGTACCCCATGGCAGGCTCAAACCACCACTGAGCAGAGTCGCTCATTTGCTCATATCTGTGGCCCATAAAGTTAACTGAGGCACGGCTGTTGCTCTTATCCCTCAAGTAACTTCATGGGCTACAGCATTGTCATCGACCCCCCCCCCCCCTCGGCTGTTGCTGTCACCCAGGACCTAGGTGACAGCAACAGCCGAGCCTCAGTTAAAACTTCATGGGCTACAGCATTGCAATTCATCAACCCCAGCTTTAACCTTTATTGAGGTCTCATCAGTGGGAGCCAGACCAAAAGGTGGTGATACTAAGGAACAAGTAATGGAGAAGACATATTTGCCAAAAGGTGTCGCACCTTATTATTAAATTACTCTGGATTTAGAGAAAGGTATTGAAAGTTTTTTTTCCCACTTGGTTAGACTATAATAAACTTAGTTTAATCCTTTATCCATGTGTAAGCAAACAAAGTTTGGGTCTCAAATATCTTCAGGACTGAGGCAAATAGTGGTAAAGGTGGACCATGTTCTCATTAATCCTTGTCTTAGTATCTCCCGTAATGCAAAGCATATCTCCTTGCTGACATCTATAATGTTATGCATTAAGGGAAGGGCCACTACTCACACTGGTTTTGACCTTTATTGAGGTTTCGTCAGTGGGAGCCTGACCCAGGGGTGACAAGACCTCAATAAAGGTCAAAACTGATCTGGGTAGTGGCCCTTCCCTTAATGCATAGCATTATACATGTCTGCAAGGAGATGTGATTTGCATTATGGGAGATACTAAGACAAAGCGTGATGAGAGCTTGGCCCACCTGTACCACGAGTTGCCTCAGTCCTGAAGATACTTCAGATGCAAACTTTGTTTGCTTACCCTTGGATAAAGGATTAAACTAAGTTTATTATAGTCTAACCAAGTGGGGGAAAAACCTCCAACATCTTTTTCTAAATCCAGAGTAATTTAATAATAAGATGAGACACCTTTTGACAACTCATATAGGTAAATATGACTTCTTCATTACTTCTGCCTTAGTATCACCACCTCTGGGTCTGGCTCCCATTGATGAGACCTCAATAAAGGTCGAAGCCGGTTAGAAGCTTGGGTGATGAATTGCAATGCTGTAGCCCATGAAGTTTTAACTGAGGCATGGATGTTGCTGTTACCCCTCAGATGAGATAAGAGCGGCTCTGCTCGGTGGTGGGTTGAGCCAATGCTAAGAATTCTCAATGGCAGGGTGAGCTTGTTACTGAGGGGAACAACGGCGAGTTTTTGGAGTTTGACTTGTATTTGAACACTCAATAAAGGTCGAAACTGGTCTGGGTAGTGGCCCTTCCCTTAATACATAGCATTATACATGTCTGCAATGAGATGTGCTTTGCATTATGGGAGATAATAAGACAACGAGTGATGAGAGCTTGGTCCACCTTTACCACGAGTTGCCTCAGTCCTGAAGATACTTCAGGCACAAACTTTGTTTGCTTACACTTGGATAAAGGATTAAACTAAATTTATTATAATACAATACTAAGTGAAACATGTGGGTGACTCTAAAGTCATATCTAGGTGGTGTGCCCTCTATGGGCATTTGTAGGCGGCCTAGGATGTAAAGTGGGAACTCTGATAATTAACGTTTCCCAAATTTTGGAAGTTTTATGCAACCCTCTTTATTTAAATTTGGTTGATTTCTGAATGCCACCACAGATTCTAAAAACAGTCTTTCATTTTTGAATTTACTATGGTGGAGCATGGTAGTTTTTCTCCAGGAGATCCTGTGGGTTGCATCCAAAACATGGTCTGCAAGGCCAGATTGATCATAGTCGTGATTGCAGATATATAATTTGCATTCTTCTAAATGGATGGTTGCTGATTTGTCTGTCCAAAGTACACCAGCTTGCAGGAACAGGTTACTTCACATACTCCAGGCACTGAGAGAGGGGAGGGAACTGACCTTTGGTGGAATAGATAAAGGTAGAAAGTTTATGGCAGAGCTTAAAGTTGTGTAGAGGTTGTAGTGTTTTAAGGAACTGGCTATTTTTCCCAATGTGCCACAGATGTAGGGAATGGTGATGGCATTTCTGAAATCCTTCTGAAGAGATGGCTGAGGGAATGGGGAGGAACTGATTTTTTTTTTTTTTTTTAATTCTGTAATCACCATAGCCATTGGAAAGGAAGGTGTGTATGTGGTTGAGTTTGGTTGAAAGGGAGGTTGCACTGGAACAAAGATTGTGGGCTCTATTGGTTAGAGTTTTAATAATGCCATATTATTGATATGGGTGGTGGTGGGAGAGTTTGTGAACATATAGATTTGTTTGTGAATGAGATCAGAGGTTCCACTTTATACCTTAGGCCACCTATAAATGCCAATAGAGGGTGCACCACCTAGATAGGACTTTAGAATCAACCCACGTGTTTCACTTAGTGTTGTGTTGTATTTAGTGTGTTACAAGAGTTATTTGTAATCCCTGAAGATGTCTCACTGACAGACAAGATACTGGAAGCATTAAAATTAGTTTTTAACCTCCAAAATGAGGTGCTAGAAGGGTCATTATTAGAGATGTCATCATCCCTCCTGTCATATTTGTGTGCTTCTTCAGTTTTGCACTTTTTTCACATATCTACTTCTTAGAACCCTGTGAGTAGGGAAACTACCAAGTCAATTTTTTCCTCCATGGTGTCATGTCATCCCCTTCTGTGTCATTATTTGTTGCAGACTAAAGGTTTAAGTATCCTGGTCATTCAATTTGAAATTTCTTTAATAATTTTCAAGCAGCTCAAGTGCAAGATGTTTATCCAGTTTTTGGATTAAGTCATCCATGTCAAGATTATCCATAGTGTAAGGAAGTAACTTACCTGTGTAACAGCTACTATTTTGTTCAGACACTAATAAAAATCAGCGATTCTGATATACATCACACTGCTATCAAAGTTTTCCTGTTTTTTTTTGTTACTGTATAGCTCTTTTTAAGGCAGTAATTTCTTTACATGGGTATTGCTGTTGAGAGAAATGGATCAGTAGACTTGATTAAATAAACTTGGATGTTACAACTAAGCAAGTTCTAAAAAAAAAAAAAATGAAAATAATGGCATCTGTTGAGCATGAAACTTACAGCATACATTCTGTTATAGCCATTAACATTTGTTTGGATGTTGGGGCTTATTATTATTATTATTATTAACCACCTTACCGGCCATTATGGATCAAATACGCATCCTCATACACTTCTTATCCATCATATAATTCAATGTAATATCAATGGTAATACAATTTTAATATGCACTTCGCATCCATGGTAACCTGGATGTATATATACGTCTTGGCTGGTAGCATGGTTAAGAGGGATGTTATTAACATATTAACCTAATTCAAACCTCTCAAAAGCAAAATTCTACATAAAGAAATTACAGCTTTAAAATAGCTACATATTAACAAAACCAGTGTTATAAGCAAAACAGAAAGTAATGATGCTGTGCTATTCTTAAAATGAGTCAAATGGAATATAACAAAATGCACAATCTTCTGCAAGATCTGCTCATTATCACATGATTATGATCTTACTAATACAAAAAACAACAAACTTATTAAATTACTGAAAACAAAGTCACAAGTTGGCTCAAAGAAATTGTTAAGAAACCAGGTTTCTTAACAATTTCATGTGTTTGCCATTTAGCCACATTTTTAGTGTTTAAATAGCCAACATTCTAAAATCCACTTTGCAATGGAAAGCAAATCAATCTGTCCTTTCTAGATACACTAGTCACATGCCTTCCTAATGGTAAATTATCATTTTCTATTTATAGTAAGTCTGTACATACCAGTAGATATTTACACAGTTGCACCATCATCCAAGCCCATCAGTATAATATCCTAAAACACTAACAAAATATTACTTCATAGTAATATTTTATTATGTTTTCTATTGAACTTGCATAACTTCACCACACTTTCTTAGCCAGTGTGGTGAAGCCTCTCCCCCTCAAATCTTTCCCTTTCCTAATACACAAAATTACAGCAAATTTTTACTATCCCATATATTCGGGGCACACCTGAAAAGATATCCAGGGTGCTCCACACCATATTTAAACCATATATCAAACTAGCAACATTTATCGATTGACATAAGTACAAACTCTCACCTTTATTAAAAATTCTCTTGGAGAACACATCTAATGAGAATATACTTAGAAGAATATATGAAATGAATGATGGGAAGAAACCAAGAGGAAGACCACAGACGAATGAATCAACATTTCTGACTAGATGGGTGAAGCAAAATTGCTTTTCATATTCCCCTTTGTCTGTAATGAAAGAACCTTGAATGGAGTGTTTATGAGCTATATGCTCTCCCACTGAGGGCAGTAAAATTAGCTGTGTTCAGCTGAACTTAAGGTAGACTTTGGCCTTTTATGTTTGTAGCTTTCCACTTCATTATATTCTGAAGCTTCCTTGATCAATGGGTTTGGGTGGTTGCTTGTCTTGGTAAAGAACTTCTCAGCTAGAGATCTAGGAGAAGGGAAGAGATATAAGGGATGTTGACTTCTCTATGGATCTGGGATGATTCTAGATGCCCAAGGGGCATCTAGAATCATCCTCAGGCATTTATTCTGTAATCTATGAAGTTTTAGAATATTTGTATTTGCTGTGTGGCTCCATGCAGGGGGATGCATAAGTGAAGACTGGTCGTATTACCATCTTGTAAATTGTTAATTTTTTTTGTGTCCAGTTTACTTTGTCTGTTGATCATAGGGTAGAGCTGTGCTAAGACTTTGTATGTCTTCGAGGTAATGTGTCTTATAAGTTTGCGGAACAGGAGTTTACTATCAAGAATCACTCCAAGATATTTGACTTCAGTCTGCCATGGAATCTTTACTCCCAATAGATAAATGTCCTCCATGCTATGGATTTTCTTTCTTGTAAACAGTATGGCTGAGCTCTTCTGGGGGTTAACTTGGATCCTCCAGTCTGCCAGCCATCTTTCTAAAATATGTATGCTGGTTTGAAGTCTTCTAATTGCCAGTTTGGGGCTCAGAGATGTTGCCATCAATGCAGTATCATCTGCATATACTGCAGTGAATGTTGTTTTGGGTTCAGAGTGATGTCCACTATGTAGATTGAGAACAGGAGAGGAGCCAGAAGAGATCCCTGAGGTTCGCCTGCCAAGATCCTGCATCTGGATGAAACCGTTTTGCCGACCCTGACCTGCATATGTCTGTCTTTCAGGTAAGAGTGGATTATTTTTATTAACTTGATTGGCAAGTAAAATTTTATCAGTTTGTAGAGAAGGCCTTGATGCTATACTTTGTCAAACACCTTCTCTGCATCGATGAAGATGGCAGCTGTATTGAGTTTCCACCAGCCAGTGTACCTGTTGAGCTGTACTATGGGAATTTCGGAAGCCAAACTGTTCGTGAGTTAAAATTCCTAACTTATCTGTTTCTGCTTGGAATCTTGAGAGGATCACTTTCTCTGTCACCTTTCCGAGGCTGGACAACAGGCTGATGGGTCTGTAGCTTTCAGGAAGGTGAGGGTTTTTTCCTGGCTTCTTCAATGGCATGATGGTGGCTGTTTTCCATGTAGTAGGAAAATACTGGAATCTAAAAATGGCATTGGTAATGTTGATGAGATGCACTATGGCCTTTCTTGGAAGTAGTTTTACTATTTCGGTTAGTTATGCCATCTGGTCCTGGAGCTTTTTTAGTGTTTAGGTGAGTGATGATATTCATCATTTCTGCCGGAGTTGTAGGAGTGATATGGTCAGAGTTAACAGTATTCTGTTGTAAAGTTGTCCTAACATGATGGTGAATCTTGTATAAGGTTGATATTCAGATTTGCATAAGATGGATTGCACTGATATTCAAGGTTATCTACTAGTGTTTCAGCTTTCTCTTCATCTGTGTGAAGTGTCCCTTTCTTGGTTTGTACAGGGGGTATGAGTTGCTTTTTGGTGCAGATGGCTCTTAAGAATTTCTATTTTTTGTTCTGATTAGCTCCTTGATTTCCTCTGAGACAGGGTTGGTTGGGTGGAAGACAGTGGATTGTCTGACTGATTCGATTGCTTTCTGAATTTGTATGGTTAGGTTATTTACTGCTGAATCTATCTCTTCCTTTTTACTGATGTTTGGCACCAGACCAATATAATCGGGAAGAACCTTGGCTAACTTGTCCCATGGTAAGAATGTGAGCGGAGGAGAGAATTCATCTGATGAGCCTAGATTGAGCACTATGGGATTGTGGTCAGAAGATAATTTGTTAACTGATTCCAATTTGTATTGGTATCTTATATTTTTAAAGATGATGACATCTAGTACATGCGAGCTACCTGAAGAGCTGAAGTGGGTGGGCTCGGTAGGTCTGGCCACAACAGCAGAGTTGAGCATTGCAAAGTTGAATAGTGTGTAGCCTTTTGTGTTAATTGAAGAGCTGTGCCAAGCTGTGTGTTTTGAGTTTGAGTTTTGAGTCTCCTGCTATTATTATGGAGTCATTTGGATCAAGTATGGAGTCCAGATCTGTTGTCAGCAGAGGAATGCTCAGAGGATTATAAGCAGCATAGATCTTGAGACTGGCAGCGTTGCAGGTATGTAGTTCCACACTGGTCACCTCCAGGTTTACTGTTTGGGGCTTGACTATTGTATTATGATTCAGGTAACTCTTAATATATATGGCTGTGCCTCTACCTATTGTGCCAATTCTGTCATTTCTGTACATAGTCTATCCACAGATTTTAGGGTTATTGATGGTCTTAGGTGTGTTTCACCAATTAAGATGATATCAGCACTGAGACGAGTTGCAAATTCTTAATGTTCCAAGACCTTGTTCGTCAATCTATTTGCATTCCATGCCATTATCTTAAGAGCTTTTGGTTTGAATTTTTTACTCATGACAGATGGCTGTTATAATGGTTTGAGTGCCTTGCAGGAATCTCTTTCTGGAAGATGGTGAAGGGCTTGTCTTGCTAAATTCCTGCAGCACGGTGGCAAGCGAGACTGTTAAATCTAATGTTAGGTTGGAACTTTCTAGCTCGAGAGATGTAGGAAACTTAGTTTGCGCAGCCTCAGCATATGTTTTGGTCATGATTGTTTCTTCCTGTGTGATTGAAGGTGAGATGTTTTGGAATGGGGGATGACCTGCTTGGTTGCTTATAACGTTGTTATGAGGAGGAGCAAGATTGACTTTTGCTGACCTTTGATTTGTTCGATTGAAAAGGCATCCCTTGTACGTGGCAGGGTGAGATCCTCTGCAGTTTGCACAGCAGGCTGGAGTAGAGCGTGGCTTGGTGCATGTGATGGTCTGGTGTCCCTCGCCGCACTTCAAGCACCTGAAGGCTGCCTTACATAATTTTTGGGCATGCCCAAAACTTTGGCACCTAGGACACTGTCCTGCAGATGGTCTCTTCCTGAGCAGCTCAGTTGATATTTTGAGTCTGCATACTACTGTCAGTTCATAGATCTGCTTTTCTGTATTGCTGATTTCCACCAAAGGCATTGGTCTGTTATCCAACCTGAGCATCCTGCTCACTTTAACTGGGGACAGACCCTGTCTGAAGAGGTCAGTGATCACATCTTCAGGAGTGATACCTTCTGCAACCCCGCAAAGAACCACCTTCAGGTTCTTTTCGCTGGGTAAATTGAAGGTGTGGTATGGAAGATTTGCATTGTCCATAAATCTGGTCATTTGTCTATAATTCATGACTGTAGCAGGTTGAATTTTAACTCCTTCATCAGAGTTTTTGGCCCATGAGAATGTGATATTTTGTTCCCTGAGGGCTGACGAGACAGGAATCCATTTTTCTTTATCTCTTGATATGACAGGTGTTACCTTTTCTTTAGGTAGATTGGGTGCTTCCATCCCTGTTGTTTTGGGTTCTTCGTTGTTGGTAGATATTTTCCTCTTCTGACCATTTGGAATTCTGTATGTGTTTCCGAGGTCTGATAGATGCTGTCTTGGGATGTAGCATCTTCTAAGTTTGGGGAGAGCACAAAGTTTGATTGCATCTGAATAATAAGTTCATCACTTATGTCATCCATTTTGTTTTCTGTGACTGCTGATGGGGGAATGTATCAAAAAGCTTAACTTTTCCTGGCCATTTGTCACTCAGCAGCTTTCCCAATCTGAGGAATTCCTTGTACACCTCCTCAAATATGGCCTCATTCAGAGGTTTTGACATGACAGCAATAAGTGAAAAATGTGTAAAGACACAGACAGAGAAAGAAAAGAGGTTGCTCAAGTGTCCTGAGCAGATTACAGATAATCCTGTGGACTTTTGAGGGTCTACCAGCAACAAAAATATTATAGTTAACTGCCCTAAAATAGGGAAAAGGAGTGTCAAGAATCTACTTGCAGATTGAGATCCTACTCCCTATAATACCTTAAATCCACCATTGGCACTCATAACAGGTGGGGCCTGCCAGCCATTAGACCTCTTGCATGTTTCATGCAGAGGGGGAGACAGTAGGAATCAAACTCTGTCAGCTCCAGTGCAATGTGAGATTCCTGAAAAACCTTGTATGCAATCTAATCAGGATCATCTAAAATACGTCCGTTCTTGTCAAAGTCCAACTCTCTCCTCCATTTTCGAAGACCACGAAAAAGGTGGAGACACTAGATAAGAGAAGATCTAGAAGAGAGAAACTTGAACTGGCACAGTGTTCATAAAAGAAGAATTTGAGAGGAAAGGAAGAAATGGAGAGAGAGAGAGAGCGAGAGAGATTTGATCTGCCTGACCTGAGAGTTCTGTCAAAACAGTTGTTGCTAAAGAGAGATGAGAGAATCAAGTTTGTTGATTAAGTTTGTAATCTCTTGGTAAATGGTTAGATCATGTAATAGAAGGGAATTTTTTTCTGTTGAACCAGTAATATCCTTTGTTTTCCAAATTTTAAAACATTACACTTTGTAACAATGAACTGGAAACCTCACTCCTGTGCCCATCACATAAAGTAACATCTATTCTAATTCTCACAGTTCTTCAGGATATTACTTTAATTTTAACTGTAATCTCATTTGAATTTATAATTAGTCGTATGGTGGCATTCTGGCACATGGCTGAGCTCTGTAAATATGATTAACATTCTTTGTTAAAGCTTCACCTTGTGATTATGCTGATGCACTGATGATGATCCATTAATTTCAGGCCAAAATATTTGCAATAATAAAAATTTTCATTCTTTATTCTTGAGAATATGAGTCTAATAATGAGCAAGTTGTGTGTGTGTGTGTGGGAGCAATATCCAAGAACAGGAAAGTTACTAGTGGTGTCCCTAAAGGATCTGTTTCAGGGCCATTGTTGTTTTAATCTGTACGTTAATGGTATTGGTAAAGGAGTGAATGGGGATATCCAACTGTTTGCAGATAATACAAAATTGGGAAATAATGTAACAAGTAGAACAGATGTTGGGGTTTTACAATGGGACTTGAATAGACTGAGTGAATGGGCACAGAAGTGGGATTACAGTTCAGTTTTGCAAAATGTAAAGCTTTGAAATTTGAAAAACAAAGATGGAATCTAGAATATACACTTGGTGGGAATATATTAGAGGTAAGAGGAGGAAATAAGAGATATAGGTATGATGGTGGATAGGGATCTAGAATTTAGAGGATACAATTTTAAATTTTGAGGAAAACAGAACAAATGCCTCCCTCAAGCTGTGAGGAAACTTTAAAGTAGAGGAGATGAGATATCTAGGAGTGATGGGTTAAACTAATGATATGCATCTGTTTGATGATGATGCAAAAGTGGGGAGAGCAATGCAGAGTCAAGTAGTCATGACCTTACAGGAGAACTTGAAAAGATTACATGAATGGGCAGTATATGGAACTGTTAGTTCAGTTCAGTGTTGCAAAGTGTAAGGTTTTGAGATGTGGTAAGCAATGATGGAATGCCAAGTATACTCTTGATGGGGAAACTTTAAAGGAAGCAGAGGAGATGAGAGATAGAGCTAAAGCTGTGAATGCTTAAACAGTCTGAAGTAAAGCAAGAATTTGAGTTTAGGATCAGGTTCAAGGGCTGTGAGTTAACTACAGATAGTGCAGATAAGAAATGGAAAGAATTCTGAGATGTGATGGTAGGAGTAGGAACAGCAGAAGAAGTGTATGGACTAGTAAGTGAAAGAAGAAAAGTAAAATATTATGTTGGTGGAATAAGAGAGTTAAAGAAGCAGGCAAGTTAAAAAATAAAGCTTTTCATAGGTTTATGAAGGACTAGATCAAATGAAGATTTTTTTTTTAAAAAAAAGAGGAAAAGATAAAAAGGTGGGATAAATTTACACAAAAGTTGGAAGAAGATGTTAAATGGAAACAAAAAAAAATGTTATATGCACTAATAGAAGAAGAAATGAGGAGCCAGGATTTTTAATAAATGGGGATGGAAATCTTGTGACTACTGGAAGAGATCAGGAGAATATGGAACATTATTTTTGAGATCTGTTTAATAAAGATAAAAGTCATTGTGAAAAAATTGGAATGAAGACAGTGCTGAGAGAGAGAGATAATAAGGAAATAATTTGAACAGAGGTTGAAGCAGTTACTATGAAGAATGGAAAATCCCAAGGATAGATCAAAACTAGGGAAGTGGACAGATGCCATCAATGTCCGAATCATGTGTATGCTCATCTGATGGTAACGAATGAATAGTAAGAAAGTTGAAAGTTTTTTCACTTGGCTATACTATAAATTAAAGATGCCAAGAAATTCTATTCTTGGTTTCATACTTTATCCAAGTGTAATGCTAAGGCATGACATCTTTTGATTACTTGTATATGGAAATATGACTTCTGAATTACTTCAACCTTGGTATCACTTCTTGGTCTAGGCTCCCACTGATATGACCTCAATAAAGTTGTGTGCATTGAATTAAGGGATACTAAGGCAACTGATGTGAAGTCATTAGCCTCTATATGCAAGTAGCCCACTGGTGAAGTTACTTTACACACAAACTTTGTTTGCTTACACTTGAATAAAGAATGAAACCAAGAATATAATTTCTTGGCAATTTATAGTAAGAAAATTATGAATGCACCAATGCAAGGAGAATTAGGAATAATGGTGCACAGATTGTGTCACTGATATAATTAGTCAGCCCACAAATCATTAGTGTCAGTGAGATATGGTTAACAGAGGATAACGTGCTCGAGGGAATAGAATGTGATAGTTATAGCATTTTTCATAAAGACAGTAAAGATAAATCAGGAGGTAAGATATTACTAATGATTTCAGAACAGTTGTGCTCTTGATGTGGAACTTGAAGAAATCAATCAATGACAATGGCTTTGAGGCTATTTGGTGTGAGGCTGAAGTTACCACAAATTTTAGACATTTAGTGGGATGTCGCTACAGGCTAGGGAATGCAGAGGGAGATTATTCTGAAATGTTTAGAGAGATGAAACTGGTGAACAACAGGATAACAATAATAATAGGTGACTTCAACTATGGAAGTATTGACTGGAAGCAGGAAATATCATGTGTGAGTAAGGAGATTGAATTTCTTGAGCTACTCAAGGAAAATTATATTATGCTCCATGTAGTTGAAGGAACATGTGGGATTCAAGTATTAGATTTGATAATATCATTTTGTATAGTGATGATAGAAGATGTCACCATGAATCCACCATTTGGAGAGAGTGATAATGTAGTTTTGATGTGAGAAGATAGCAAGGTATGTTCTTCGTGGAACAAGAGATCTATGTGGAATTACAACACAGGAGACTATGATATTATTAGATGTGCAGCAGCTGAATGAGTTGAAAGGGAGATAAATCAGTAGTCTGGGATTTGGTCTGGAATTAACCAGTTATAATAATGTCAGATTGTAATCCTAAGGTTCAGAGAATAAATAAAGTAGAAGTAAAATGGATTGATCATGGAATTATGCAGGAACTTCTGATGGAGGAGATAAAAAAAAAAAATAGAGTATCCATCAACAGCATGAAATATTAAAGTGCAAGCTAGGAAGAGACAAATGTAGTAAGGAAAAGGATATTCACTGAAGCAGTTAAGCAGAACCTTAGAGAATTATGTAGTTATGTTGCTAGTAGAAGAAAGGATGAATATAGAAGACTGACTTTATAGTTGCTGAAGATGGAATATAAATCACATCTGCTGAAGATATGTTTGATTAGTATTTTGTTAGTGTATTTCATGTAGGGGGGTGTGTGTGGCTAAGAGTAGTGTGGAGTGGAATAGGAAGAATAGAAAACTGACAGTTCAAGAACGGGAAGTGTTCAGAATATTAGGTAATATGAATGTCAATAAGGCTTTATGAGTTGATGGGATATCACCACATATGTTAAGGGAATGTACAGAAGAGCTGGCGGTGCCCGTGACCTGACTGTTCAATGGAAGTCTCATAACAAGAACAGTTCCAGAAGAGTAGAAAGAAGGAAAAATAGTGCCAATGCATAAGAGAGAATCCAAGTCAGTAGTTTTAAACCATAGGTCAGTGTGTATATCAAAGTGTAGTGGTGAAGGAGTTAGAGAGGCTGGTTAGAGATATGAGAGTGGTCCGAAAAGTTCTCAGCCTAACAATGAAAAAAATAATTTATAATTTTGAAATTAATTTTATTTTTCAACATAATCTCCCTTAAGACTAATTCATTTATTCCAGTGATGCGTTATTATCCCATCCCTGTAGAGGGTCTCAGTAAGATCTGCAAAATACCCCTTTACAGCTGCAATCACCTCTTGATTCGAAGAAAAACGCTGACCAGCAAGGAAGAGTTTTAGTTTTGGAAAGAGACAGAAGTCAGAGGGAGCCACACCTGAGCCATAGGGTGGATGTCCCAATTAATGCTTCAGATCCCTTAATTTTCCCATTGCCAAAAACACCTTTTGTAGGCAGGTGCACTGTCCTGATGAAAGATGATTTTTTCCTTCTGCAAACTGGATCTTTTCTCACAAATTCTTTCTCTAGTCTGGTTAAAAGACTGAAATAATATTCTCCAGTTATTGTTTTACTTTTTTCAAGATAATTAATAAACAAAACGCTTTTAGCATCCCAAAACACCGATGCCATGACCTTTCCTGATGATGGAACCGAATTTGTCTTCTTTGGCACTGAACATTCGGCTTCTGTCCACTGTTTTCACTGCTGTTTGGATTCTGGTGTATAATGGTGAATTCGGGTCTCATCCATAGTAATAAATTGACATACAAAAGCAGTTTTATTCCTGTTAAAACGCTCCAAGCAGTGTTCAGAGATTTTCATGCGAGTGTGTTTTTGATCTGCTATGAGCAAGTGCGGCACCCATCTTGCACAAAGCTTTTTCATTTGCAATTCTTCATGCAAAATATATCCTATATGTTCTTTTGAAATGCCTATATCTCAGTAATTTCATGCACTTTGACTTGCTGATCATCCAATACCATGCTGTGCACTTTTTTCTGATTTCTGGTGTTGTTACACTTTTTGGACGTCCTTCACATGGATCATCTTCAAGGCTGGTACGGACACATTTAAACTCAGCAGCCCATTCTATAATTGTCAAAAATGAAGGAGAAGAGTGCCCAGAAACGTTTATGAACTTCGAGTGAATTTCTTTTGGTGTTAAACCTTCTTTTATAAAGAATTTTATAACTGCACGATACTCAATTTTATCCATTTCAAGGGATGCAGAAAACACTTTTGCTTCAGACAGCTGTATAAAACAAACCACTCAATAGAATGACTTGCAATTTCATATAGATCTTTGGAAAAAAAAAACCATGCCGATAGTGTTGCCATCTATGGTCAATGCCGAGGAATTTTTCAGACCACCCATGTAGAATGCAAATCTGGAATGATGAGAATAGAAATCTTTTGAGAGAACAGCATGGATTTGTTAAAGTGAGGTCATGTGTTAGTAATTTAGTTACAGTTGATAATATGTTGACTAGCATATTGGATGGGGGAGATGCTTATACAGAGATTTATTTGTATTTTGCTAAAGCATTTGAGTACTGCATTACAAACTACTGCTGAAATTTGGCAAGATGGGAATGGATAGTCATTTGGCCGCTTGGTTACAAAGCTGGTTGACTAATTGAAGCTAATGAGTTGTGTATGGAAGTGGAGTGTTTCAAAATGAAGATCACATGCGAGGTACCAGAGAGTTCTGTTCTGGGACTACTGTTGTTTAACTTATATAAATGATATAGTTGTTCACAATGTGAAAGGAGATATTCAGTTGTTTGCTGATGATGCTAAATTAGGAAGTCACTATCAGGAAGTTCTGACGTGTTGTTGTTGTTACCAGAAGATTTGAATAGGCTGGTTTTTTGGGCTGAAGAAAGGGATTTCATTCCAATGTGGCTACATGTAAAGTTATGCACTTTGGCCAGAGAAGATGGAATGAGGTTAACTGCATTGGAGGAGCTTTGCTTCAGGAAGTAGA